>NW_024571692.1:0-92500 GCF_018320785.1 Cheilinus undulatus
GCTACATTTTGAGATCGGTGATACCTATTGACTGCTAAGTCCCTGCTGTACAGTAGTTGGCGCTGTGTACCAGAAAGAGTTGTAATACACTTTACTAAGAAGAAGAATCGCCACAGAAGAAGAGGATGCGAGGGAAAATAACGGCACTGCTGAACAAATCTCGGCTGATGCCCGCCAAACTTGAATTCTTCTGAGCGAAAGAATGGACTTTTCTCGTAAATTACTTCATGTGTAGATTTAGAAGTCAAGTGGAGAGCAGCGGGAGGCTGTTTGAGCCAAACTGTCTGACTTTTTCACCCCATGTCGTCTTTTCCTTCACCGGAGAGTCTGTGAGCTATGGAAGCGGGTATTTTACCGGTAATCGACGGCCTTTTTCAACAGTCTGCGCACCATTTAGCGATTTTTTTTCTTTCAGCATCTAGTTTTAAGATGTAAAATCGAAGTAGCAGTCAGTGTCAAGGAGATTCAACCGGTTATCGACCTGCAGCTCGCGATGTCTCCCACCCGGATGCAGCGGACTCCGCCCCGGTGAAGCTGCGCCAGGTATCACAGGTGTGGGGTACAGGAGTTCCAGCCGGCGGGCAGATCAGCAGGCTTTCCGGAGGACAGCTAGAGTCAGTTTATCGGAGATTTTCACCCGTCAGCCAAAAGCTGGTTGTGCCTTTCACATCGTTGTAGCGGACACCGCCACAGCTGGACCCCAGCGAGAAGTCGCAGCTGCGGGGGAGAAACTTGCCGTGGCCCGGTGAACAGCCCGGGCTCCACGGAGTGAAAAGTACCGTCAGGAGGACGCTTTACCACGGCAGGAAGAGTCTGGTGAGTACCGTTAAGTTAACGTTAGTGACCACGCTGTGATGAAAGGTAGTTATTGATTCAATTTAACGATAAAATAAAGCTTTAAAAGGGGGCTAAATCCATACAGGTGTTCTATCTGTTGTCATACTTTTTAGTGAGACTCCACCAGCACTTTACTCTGATAACCAGAGAGGATTGGAGCTGCTATAGTTATAGATTTAACCCTACATTTATCCTCTGAATGAACGCCGAAATAAGTATTGAATTTGAAATACAGAGAAATAATTTACTTCTTGTTCTAGCATCATGTCTAAGGTGTGTGTTTTATGGTTATTTACTGGTCCATCAGAGAGGTGCGGATGAAACATGGGCTAAAAACCTGAGTCTGGTGTCCTCCTCACCTGTCTCACCTGCCTGCTGCTGGCTGAGCTTTAACATCACACAGAGGTGAGCAGATCCTCCTCTTTTCCCATTATTTACTGATCATCATTTATTCTACTCTTTTCCTTGTCATTGATTTATGCTATTTACTCTTGTCTTTTACTTTTTTCTCTCTTTCTGCTTAAATCTCCACATTTCCTCTCATAGCCTGCATCGTTCTCTATTTCTCCTGTCATCTCAGCCTGTGCTGCTTTTTCACATTTCCTCTCCATCCATTTCCACTCAGCCTCATGCTTTTTCCCCTCTCACCTTTATTTATATGTCATCTTCTTGTCTAATTCCTGTAATCCCTTGGAATTAAAAATGTGGAAAGGTTCTGAAGTGTATTAGATAAACAAAGTATCCTTGTAAAACTATGTGTTTTTTATCTTTGTCTACTATCTCCCAGAACCGAGCCATCAGGGTCTTTTCTATGAGGACTGTCATCTGTCTTTGGAGGAAGAAGATTTTGCATTTTTAAAGACGTGTGGTAAGTAACTGAATTTGGTGGAAATTCTGCAGGATGCAAGTACATACATGTTGTCATTTTTATTTTTTAATAACTGTGTATATGGACATTTACATTTTATGTGATATTTTTCATTCTAAACAGTTAAAAATGATCTTATTTGAAAATCTAATGTCTAACTGAATGTGTCTCTGTCCTCTTCTCTGTTTCTTTCTCTTAGAATCACACTGATAATGAAAAGGTAGAGGTGACCTTGGATGGGAGTGTAGGGAGGCTCACCTGGATGAACTGCCCTGTACGTACCTGCTGGATGTTTGAATGGACTGATATGTGTCTGAACTATCCTCTGTTCATGAAAGGACTTTCTTCTTCATTCGAAGGTAAAACCCACTTAAATTGTTGTGACCTCAGGACTCTCAGGAATGGGTTTGGAGGTCAGGAATTATTTTGGTACAATTTAAGAAATCATGACAGGATCATTAGAAATGTAAATGGTTGTTATATTCACATGAAAGCTCACCTACAACATAAAACTACTCACACATTTCAGAAGTGTACTGTCACTGTAATGTTTAGATATTAATTGTCAGTTTCTCTAATGTCTAATTATTTGGGATTCATTTAATTCAAACAGCTGAGGCTTTTGAAAACTTTAAAGCTGATGGCATAAAATTCTTTGAGTTTATGTATTTTCATGTGAAAACTGGATTAAATTTAAATAGAAGAAAAGGCACTCACTTGTTTTTTTTCTCTTCCTTTTTTTTACATTTAAACAAGTAAAAAGTAATTAAAATTTGTAGCTCTGTGAGGGTTTTAAGTTACTAACTGCTAATTACATACACAAATCTCATTTTCTGTGCTTAATATGTACTTAAATATATTTCAACATTTAGAGACTCCGATTGCTATTGATTGTTTGAGAAACATGTTCATTGTCATAGTCTGTGGACCCCCTGAAATAGCCTTGGCCACCCTCTGGCCCCCCCAAGGATAAAAGTCTAGCTCCGCCATTGCATATGTGTCCTCTTCAAACTTGCAGTTTAACTCTGTCATCTGTCTGTCAACAATACAGCTGCACAGGGCTCTCAAGTTCAAGTTCAATTTTATCAGTGTCCCAGTGGGCAAACTGGGTTGCAGCGAGAAGCACAAAAAACACAATAAGACATGAAGTTACTGTACAAACATATAACATGCACACAATAAATATTACTTTTTTTGTGAACAACTGTTTATTGAGTTAAGTTGACAACACATAAACACATGTACACATGCTCTTAAAGATTAAGACAAAATTCATAGTGTTAAACAGAAAGCATGACATTTGTTATTTCTCTAATCAGAACCTTATATATATATATATATACATACATACACACACATAAATACATACATACATACATACATATACACATATATACATATATATATTTAAAAAAAGAAAAAGGAAAAAAAAATACTACTGAGCAATAATTACACGCAATTCATTGCTAAGTAAAATAAAATAAAATAAGATAAGATGCTAAAATAGTACTAAAATGTAGGGTCTGGGCACACGATGACCAGTAGAGTGCACAAATTAATATCTAGACACACAGTGTCTGGTAACTGCAGTCTCTCGAAGAGTAATAAATAGAGTGTCTCTCATGTAGGCACAGCAGTGAGAACAATAATATACCAACTGCAGGCGGCAGTGACAGCTGCATGTACATTACTTCCTTAAATCCTCGTTGCTCTTGATGGCCCAATTTTTTCCCGGTGTTGAGGTGACAACGGACTCGTGAAACTCTGAAGGCAGCTTACGCTGACATGAAGCAACAACAGCCCATTTATTTGTCTCGGGCTTTTCCATCATTTCCTCTGTCAGTCTGAGCATGTCGGAAAAGTCACCTCCTGAATCATCCCTGAAAGTTGCATATGTGGCTTTCAGCGTTTGGATCAATGATATACAGACTGTAACACAATCACTGCTTTCAAACAGTTTGGAAAATGTAACAAGAATGAAAACAAACTTTTTTGTTTGTATGTGTTGCAACAGCAGCTCTGCCTCTATTTTAGTTTGTCCACTGGTTTCAGAAAATCCAGCCAGAGTTTCCAGTATCACATCAAACAACAGTAATACCTCATGCACTGATCCCGACTTTAAACTCCATCCGGTATTACAGGAGCGCTCCAGCTCCATCACCTGACGGCTGGGATGCATCTCCTTTTGTATCTCCACCAAACAGAGAGTCGCTGAGCACCGGTGAAGAAGCTGTGTCACTGATTTAAAATGTCAAAAAAGTGCTCCATGTCTGGACGCTTTAGCAGCAGCACAAAGCACTAAGTTAAGTCAGTGAGAGCTGCAGTGTATGGAGGACCAAACCTGCCAAAATTAAAAATAAATAAATACATAAATAAAAGTAAAAATGAAAACAAGAATAATTTTTTTTTTTAATTAAATTTAAAAATTACAAAAAATATATATAAATGGAAATAAATAAAAAAAATTAAAAAATATATACATAAATAAATAAAAGTAAAAATATATACAAATATAAAGAATAACACTCAAAATATAATAGAAATAAATAAAAGTAGAAATAAATACAAAAATAAATATATAAATAGAAGTAAATGTCAATCAATAAATAAAGTGCTATGCTCTCACATTTATTTATTTCATGCTGCAGAACCTGTCAGCATGAAATACAGCAAGAAATGTTATTCAAATGAGGGGGCGGTCCTAAGTGTGTCCTGGGTTGAACTGTTCGCCTATTGGTTGATCGATATATGAATGCAGAGATGGCCTTGGCATGAAATCCCAGAAGTCTGCTCTGTGAGGAGCAGCGAAAACAGGGGGAAAACGTACTAATATCTACTTAAATCTGAAATATTTGGACTCGACGGAGATCCAAACTGCTTCCAGGTCTATGGATATTGATATTTGGCCAGAAGGGTAAGCACCACTGTGTGAAATACGGGGGGGTCTAGGGGGGTCTGAGACCCCCTAATTGACACAAGAGACCCCTTGAAACCCTCAACTGCAAATTTTTGGGGGGTCTCTTGAGAAGTATTTATAATGTCATTTTTTCACTTGCTATTGTCACTGCTAATGCCATTTGAAAGCACGTCATGTTTGTTTTAATTAGGTTCATTGTAAAGAATTTATTCTCATATAAGAATACGTAAGAATAATGTCTCTGATAAAGCTTCCAAAAATGGGGGGCGCTGTTTCAAATGCTCCGCAACAATGACCTCGCGTAACCCCGCCATACAGCTTGTGTGTTTCTTACCGCTTTGGTTACTCTCCTGAAATTGTGGACTCAGTGTGATTAAATTCAGCGAAATATGTCAAAGAGAAAGCAGAGTTCTTTGCCTGAAAACTTTTGATTCTCATCTAAAAGACTAAACCGAAACAGTGATGAAGATGGAGCAGAGACATCCCGAGCTAATTCTGGCGAGGCCGCTGCTAGGACATCTACCGGTGAGTTGGGGTCTCCAAAAAAAATCTATTAAACCCAGACTGAATTAACTGACTGTGATAGACCTGCTGTGCTTCATATTCAAATATATATTTCACCATACGTCCGTTGGCTGGGTTCATAAGTGCACGTATGTGTGTGCATGTGTGAGCGCACGCCCCCAAGAGAGGGACGCGTGAGTGTCCTTCCCTGGTCACAGAGCAGAGTTGTGCTGTGGTCTTGCAGCTGTGTGCAGCTTTGTTGATGACGATGCTAGACTGGGTGATGTGTGTTTAATGTGTGTGTATGCATTACTTGTGATCCTGTATACTGCATGCTGTGTAAGACTTCAGCCTGATACTGAAGCACTAGTTAGGGTGGACCCCCCCGATTGTGGCTGGGTATTTTCGCACACTGGTGAGCACCAAAGATATCAAAAACATCCACTATTTAGCCGGAGTTAGCTGAGTCACTCAAGAGGGTCTGGCTGCAGCCCTCTACGCTGGGGCGTTCGGCTGGACACTTCTACGGTGGGGCGAAACCTCTACGCTGGGGCGTTCGGCTGGACACTTCTACGGTGGGGCAAAACCTCTACGCTGGGGCGTTCGGCTGGACACTTCTACGGTGGGGCAAAACCTCGCTGGGGCGTTCGGCTGGACACTTCTACGGTGGGGCAAAACCTCTACGCTGGGGCGTTCGGCTGGACACTTCTACGGTGGGGCAAAACCTCTACGCTGGGGCGTTCGGCTGGACACTTCTACGGTGGGGCAAAACCTCTACGCTGGGGCGTTCGGCTGGACACTTCTACGGTGGGGCGAAACCTCTACGCTGGGGCGTTCGGCTGGACACTTCTACGGTGGGGCAAAACCTCTACGCTGGGGCGTTCGGCTGGACACTTCTACGGTGGGGCAAAACCTCTACGCTGGGGCGTTCGGCTGGACACTTCTACGGTGGGCAAAACCTCTACGCTGGGGCGTTCGGCTGGACACTTCTACGGTGGGGCAAAACCTCTACGCTGGGGCGTTCGGCTGGACACTTCTACAGTGGGGCAAAACCTCTACGCTGGGGCGTTCGGCTGGACACTTCTACGGTGGGGCAAAACCTCTACGCTGGGGCGTTCGGCTGGACACTTCTACGGTGGGGCGAAACCTCTACGCTGGGGCGTTCGGCTGGACACTTCTACGGTGGGGCGAAACCTCTACGCTGGGGCGTTCGGCTGGACACTTCTACGGTGGGGCGAAACCTCTACGCTGGGGCGTTCGGCTGGACACTTCTACGGTGGGGCGAAACCTCTACGCTGGGGCGTGACGTCATTGCCCAAGCCTAGGCTTGGGCGTGCAGCGTGTTAGCTGTTGTTAGCATGACCTAGCTGTTGTTAGCATGACAACAACGCTGTGCTTATGACACACATGTGCTTATGACACATTAGCGTAGCCCCGTACCCCGACTGGTTCAGTTTAGGCGTTTAAATCCGACTGGTTAGGTTTAGACATTAAATTCTGACTGGTTAGGTTTAAGGCCAGCCTGTCGGCAAGCGGATAGGGCTGAAATTTCGTCACGGGTAATATATGTCATGCCCCAGCACAGAGGTTTCGCCCCAGCGTAGAGGTTTGCCTGAGGGCTGCAGCCAGATGCCTCTAGAAATATGCTAAACTCTCCAAATCCTCTCCATAAGTCAGAGAGAATAATAAAGGTACGGATGGAGTCCGGGTCTGTTCTGTTGGTCTAAATGACTGTGAGGTGATCTAACATGAACAATGCTGGGCCTGACTACATGTCAACACTCCATCTAACCAGCCAGGCAGTGGAACTATTATTCACTGTGGGCTATCTCCCCTCAGAGGTTTCAATGAGCCATCACACCAGAATCACTTCCTGTCATGGACAGAAAGTTCTGGAAGCTGCTGATCCACTTACACAGCTCTCTATAAGGATGTTTCAAAGACAAAGAAAGTCCTGATGTTTGAGATAGTGATATTTTTAACCCTTGATCGTTCTATATTCATCTTTTATTTCTACACAAACATCCCATTTATTTCACCTGATTTTGCAAACCTGCAAACTAATGAACACTAGTTAATATTACAAATGTTTGTTATGATGAATACATAGAGGGTTTTTTTTTTTGTTTTGTTTTGTTTTGTTTTTGATGAAATAGTGGAAAGATTCAGGAATCAGCAGATCAGAAGGAGTGGGAGTTTTCTTGAGAAGAGGAAGAGTCACGTCAGCAGTTTAACTAGAAAGTTCCTCAAACATTTACCAAAAAAGACTTAGACAAGTAGGTCAGTCATTTAAATAGGAGCAGATAGCAGATCTGGACGTAAGAACATTACAAATGGACTAAAAGTAGAAGATTACTGGACGTTAGAACCAGAGAAGTGGACTAAAAGTAGAAGATCTGGACACTAGAAGTGGACCAAAACTAGAAGATTTCTGGACTTCAGGACCTTACAAGTGGACTAAAAGTAGAAGATCTGGACTGTAGAACCTCAGAAGTGGACTAAAAGTAGAAGATCTGGACTGTAGAACCTCAGAAGTGGACTAAAAGTAGAAGATCTGGACTGTAGAACCTCAGAAGTGGACTAAAAGTAGATTTTCTAGTTTTAAACCATCTGAGAGATGATGAGATCTTTCATTGATGGTGTCGGTTCCTGGGTGACCCTCCTCTGGGTCCTGGCTTGTGGAGTCAGCAGTGATGTTCCATCTCCAGCAGAGGAGGGTGAGTTTTGTGTCCCAGTTTGTCTGAGATATCTACACACTAAAAACTCCTGTGTTAAAAACAACCCATTATTGTTATTTTAACCCAACCTCAGGGTCAAAAGTGACCAGCACTTCCTGGTTTGAATTTAACCAGGAAAACTGTGTTATACATTTAACCCAGAATAATGGGTTGAATAGTCAACCCAATAGTTGGGTATACTAACTAGAGTTCTGGGTTATTTAACACAGAACGTCAGGTTTAGAGATAGGGAGGTAATCTGCATTTTCTGGCTCTAGTTTTATTTTGTGGAGAGGAATGGCTCTCAGACAGGTTAAATGACTTTGACAAACTTTTGCACAGGAAGCATGAGCCACTTTCTTTTACTGAGAACCACAGATACATCTTCTTCTTCTTCTTTGATTTCCGGCAGACTAGGCACAGCTTGGTGCATTGCTGCCATACACCGCTGGCTACACGTTATTGCAGCTCCCTCCTGTAAGGCCTGTATTCTACTATACAGGCCTGTTGTTAAAAGAAAGTGAACTACTGCCCGTGCACTCTCCCTCTCACCCAATCCCTCACCCAGTATTGTTGCAAGTGAAAATGATTTAAGTCCCATCTTTTCCAGATGAATAAATAGTATCTTTCTGTGCTCAGCGTAAGCTGGACACTCCATTATGACATGAATCACTGTCTCTGAGGTTTCGCAGTGTTCACACTACCCATCAGGATGTTTCCCCACTAATACCAACCCGCTCGCTAAACCACAATGCCCCAGTCTAAGCCTTGTCAGCTTGACGTCCTCTGCCCTCGTCACACACTCTCTTTATGGTCGTACTGATGGCTGGATTCGGAACAGTTTCCTCCCACTGCTGTCTCCCTCCCACTCCTGCTGCCACTGGTGGAGGATTCTTTTGTTAATGGTGCTGCCACATTACATTTTTCCTAAAGGGACTCTGACATCCACCTCCTTCCTGCACAGACTGCACTTTGCTGCCCTGTCTGCCACCTCACTCCCCTCTATCCCTACATGTGCGGGCACCCACATAAACCCAATAGTACACCCCCTCCTCTCCAGCTTAGACACCAGCATCAACACCTCCCCAACTATATCCACCCTAGCGTTACCTCCCTCGGCTCCCCTCAATGCCATTAGAGCTGACAGAGAGTCTGTACATAAAACCACCTGATCCAGCCCCCCATCCTCAACCCACCACAGGGCCCACAGTAGCGCTATCAGCTCTGCTGTAAAAATAGAAACTCCATCAGACAGTCTCTTGCTTTGGCAGATGTGGACATGTGGAATATATATTCCAAATCCCGCTTTCCCACTCTCTGGGTCTCTTGACCCATCTGTGTAGATCTTAATACACTCCTCCCATCTATTCTCAAGGTATCTCTCTACCCTTTCTGCCACATTTCCTATCGCTCCCTCTTGTATTAGCTGTTTTACTGACACATCCTCATCTGCCTCAGCCCATAACCACCGTGGGACAGGTGGGCAGCACACAGTGGGTGCTACACTAACCTCCTCAAGGCCCAGCTCCTCTATGTATTTTCTAACAGATTCTACAAAACTGACCCTATTAAGTCTACTCTGCCCATTCTCAAATTCCCAGCATTTAGTCATCAGGACATTTGAAGGAAGAGATGATGAGAATCCATTCAATTTAACCCAATACTTGAGTGCCAATTTCTCCCACCACAGCCTCAGTGGGGTCTCCCCTACCTCTGCCAACAGCACAGAGATTGGCATTGTCCAGAAAGCCACAGTGCACAGCCTCAGGGCTCTGGCCTGCACTACATCCAGTTTTGCAAGATTAGTCTTGGCTGCTGAACCATACGCCAGACAACCATAGTCAAAGATGGATCTAACCTTGTAAATCATCAACATTGCAGACCTTTCTGCCCCCCAAGGACAACCAGTCAGACATCTCATGATATTGATTACCTTCTCACACCTACTCACCATCTTGTCCACATGCACTTTATATGTTAATTTCTCATCCATCCATACCCCCAGAAATTTAAAAACCTTTACTTTGTCCAGTAGTGACCCGTGTAACTTGAGGCCCTCACTGCCTACCGTCCTTTTCCTGCCAAAAATCACATAATTTGATTTGGAGACAGAAAGCCTGAACCCCCACTTATCAGCCCACTCCTGCCCCTTATTAAGTGCTCTCTGCGTCTCTTTCATCAGATACTCTACATTTCACCCTCTCCTCCAGATTGCTCTGTCATCCACAAATAGGGATCTACCAAATCAAATCACCCAAATCATCAAACATATCATTAATCATTATATTAAAAAGAACTGGGCTGATAACACTGCCCTGCGGGGTACCATTATCTACAGCTACAATGTTAGAATAGCTTCCTCCCACTTTCACCTGAATAGTACGACCTGCCAAAAACTCCCTAATCCAGTTCAACATTCTGCCTCTAATCCCTGCATCATACAATTTAATACCAAGTCCTTCCTTCCACAGCATATCATATGCTCTCTCAATATCCAAGAACGCAGCTATCACTACCTCCTTGTTGACCAGCGCTTTTTGATATCTCTGTCTAACAAAAGAACAGCATCCATTGTCCCCTGTCCTTGCCTAAATCTGCTTTGGTATGGGGCAAAATACCCTCTCTGCTCTAGAAAGTGCACCAAACGATCAGTCACCATTCTCTCCATACACATAACTGCTGTAAGGGCAATGGGCCTGTACGATCCAGGGCTACTGGCCTCCTTTCCTGGCTTCAGAATTGGGATTACTACTGCATGCTTCCATTCTGCTGGCACACCTTCTTCCCATACTGTGTTTATAAGAGCTAACATCTCCTCTAGTGCCTCTTCATTCATCTGCTTGAACACCTCATACCCTAAACCATCTCTCCCTGGGGTGGTATGACGGCCTCGCCCTATAGCACGTTTTAGCTCGTGCATAGAGAAAAATACATTTACTGCATCGCTATTATCTGTGTCTTTGTTCAGCTTGTGCCCTTCCTGCACAATCAGCTGCTCTCTCCTCAACTTTCCTTCACTGTCCACATTGCTAGCACTGTGCACTCTCTGATAAGTTTTAGCTAACAAATCCACCTTTTCCTTATTACTCACACTCTCCTCACTCCCTCTATTAATACTGACATAGACTTACCTCTGTTTACCCCAGCCATTTTATGAATCATGCCCCATACCTACAGTTGTTTCTCTCCTGAATGTGTCACAAAACTTGTGCCATCTTTCCCTCTTAGCCTCTTTAATAACCTTCCTAGCCTTTGCTCGCTGCCTTTTATATTCTATAACATGGCTCTCAACTGGGCCTCTCCTAAGTTGCCTATACGCTCTTTTGCAGGCCCTCACTGCCTCATTGCAAGCCTTGTTCCACCACGGGACTATTTTCCTCTCTCTTCTCCCTTTCTTGGCTGGAGCAGCCTCTCTAACTGCCTCTACTGCTACACTGCAAAAGGACCTCCACCATGCCTCTACACTCCCCTCACTCATCACCCCTCCCAAACCTTCACCTTTATTTTTGCTACCCCACAGTGGATTATGTGCATTAAAGTCTCCTGTCCACACCACTGGGGGGCACAACTGCCCCATCATCCCATCCAATTTTTCCACCTCCAGCTGAAGACAGGGGTTGTAATAATTAACCACAGTGAACCTACCAGCAGAACTCCACACCTCCACTGCTACCACCTCAAGATCTGAATCCACCTCCACTCTCCTATGCTGGACTCCTTCTTTAATGAAGGTGGTTCATCCTCCCCCAGGTGTTCCCCTATCCTTTCTCATACACACATACCCTGGGATCACAAAATCTAACACAGGTTTCAGCCATGTTTCCTGCACACAAATTATCCTCCATCACGAAACACCCGTATCCTAGATGCATCAGCCACTTTTGCCCTTTTAAATTCCTTCCTCAACTCCTCCATGGAGATTTCAGCCCAAACCCCATAGATAACACCCTTCAACCCTGCAGCTCTGTCCCCTGGGACAAATCCTACCACATGCTTCCTCCCTATCGTCTGCAGAGAGACAGCTTTGGCCAACTAGGCTGCAGATTTACACAAAACAATCAGTTTCCCATCTGCCAAATTCTTGCATCAAGCACTTCACCCACCTCTCCCTTCAAATCCCCGGCGATGGGATTAATGGATCTAAATCCCGCCTGCTCTCCTATCAGTTTGAAGATAACTTTGTACTCTCCTGACTGACTGCTGTCTGTTCTTATTGCCTTAGCGTTTTCCCCCTGCTCTTCCCCCCTAGGTCTCTTCCTGTTGGGTTTCCCTTTGGTTCTCTCCCACCTCCCCTCTCCCTCATCCATTTCATTACACTGCCAGCATTTCACTCCTTCTACTGAAGCTGAGGAGGATGAATCAAAGTTTAACCTCAGTTGGTATGCCTGGACTGCTTTTACAACTTGAAAATCACAGACAATCCTCTTGGATCTCCACACATCCCGTCTTCCCTTTACAACCCCCAACCACCATAAACCATAATGTTTTTAATGTTCATGTTCATTGCAAAGTTGTAATTCTGCATGTTTAGTCTATTAGTTGATGTTTTTAGTGAGAAGTGTTTTTTGAAGTGTGACACCATGAGTGAGGGGGTCAATGCTGCAGACCACCCTGTCTGTATGTGACTGTATCTGGGGTTGAGAGTAAATAATAGCTGTTCATGCTTTCTGTGTGAGAGTTTGTCAAAGTCATTGAACTTATCTTCCTCATCACTGCTTGCCACAAAATTAAACGCAAATGTACCGAGAGGATGCAGACTTCAATGTATGGGACTTAATCCTGTCCCCATTACTAAAGAGTCCATTTCTGGACACAGACTGCGGTCTAGATCAAGCACTCCCTCCCTGGTAGAGTGAAGACACAGTGAGGTAGAGCATTAACTTCACCACACATTGAAGCAATGATGGAAGCGTTGCCTGCTGGTGCCAACAGATGCACTGACAGTCTCATACATGGTTTTTGGAAAATTTTGAGCGATAGGGTGTTAACCCAGAGTATGGGTTACTCTGATATGTTAACCCAGAAATATCATTAACTCAAGCAACCCAGAAATTGGATTTACCCTTTAAACCAGAAAATGGGTTCATTTCTGAAAATTAACACAGAAATACAACCCAACCCCAGCAACCCAGAAACTGTGTTGATTATGTAACAAAGAATTTTTATAGTGTAAAGAAGAGTGTGATGGTGTGCTGTGTTGGATGTTGAGTGTTCCTCAGACGGTTCTCCAGGGTTGTAGATGTGAGGGCTAAATATGAAATAAGCTGGCACAGATGAAAGCAGGGCCCTGAATAAGTCTGCTTTGATTTCATGCAGTGGCTTCTATGTATCTAAAACTCTATGACCAGCCTTACTACAATGATCCAAATATTGGGAGAGAAGTATGGTGTCCTTAAAGTGCCAAAAAGCTGTGTTGTGGTGTTGTGAATGCTAACTAAAGTTGGATTTCTGCTGCATGTTGGTTAATAGGGGGACGGCTGCAGCTGTTTGTCTTGTTGTCATGACTTCACTGTCCTAACTCTGGTCAAAAATGTTTCTCTGTCTCTTTGGGTCTGAGCAGGAATCTATATTTGACATGAAAAACGTGACATCAGAGAAAATAAAGGAAGTGACCAGAGACCATTTTAGGAGGAACAGAGGAAGTGAAAGCACTTCAGTCATTTTTCTGCTGAATCAAAAGGAAAATGAAGATGAGCTGGTCAAAAGCTGCCAGGGTGGAAATACTGCTATATATGTAGCTGTATTAGGCTTAAACCAGTGATACTCAGCGTGTGGCTCTTCTGTGATGATTTTGGCTTTTTATGTCTAAATTTAAAATATTATTCCCCAGAGAAACCGTAAAAAAGGGAACCTTTGACCTCAGAATTATCCGCTGCAATGTGTTTCCCATACTTATCCAGCAGGCTTTAACTGTCAAATGTAAATGTCAACCTCTAGTTTGTCTGTATATTTTCATTGGCCTTATTTGTAATCTTTTACTTTTTTTTTTTTTTTTTTTTTGCTTTTTTACCACTTTTTTGCCCATTAAAGGTGCCTCTTGCCATTACATGTCATTTTTCACTCATTTCCCCACCTTTTTGCTGCTTTTTGCCAATTTTTTTCGAAATTTTTTGTCACTTTTCACTCAATTTTTGCCATTTCTTCCTATTTTACCTCTTATTCATCCATTTTAGGCCACTTGTTTACAGCTTTATACCTATTTTGCCAGCTTTGACTCTTTTTTTGCCACTTTTTACCACTTAGATTGTGGCTCTTGCAACGTTTTTTTTTTTTGTTGTTGCATTTCCATCAGCAGAATATCAGTAAACACTGGATTTATTTCTGTAATTCCATTCACAAAGGTAAACTGACATAAAGACTCATCACACACAGACTGATATATTTCAGGTGGTTTTTTTTTTTGTTTGTTTGTTTGTTTTTTGTTTTTTGTTAAATGTTGATGATTTTGGCTTACAGCTGTGAAAACCCAAAACTCAGGATCTAAGTACTGAAAACCAATAAAATGGATTAGTAACACAGAAATGTTGGACTACTGAGAGGTATGAACATGTCCAGCGCTCACTACTTGGTCTGGGCTCCTTTTTCATGAATTACTGCATCACTGTGGCGTGGCATGGAGGCGATCAGCCTGTGGCACTGCTGCACTGTAAACCCAAATGAGCTGAGTTTACTTGAAAAATACTAGTAAACCGGTTACCTTAAAAAAAAACTGAGTAATGAAAGATAAAACCTTATATTCATTTAACTCAACATCTTCAGTAGTTAAAATTATTACTGAAGATGATTCTACTGAATATCTCTAATTAAAACAGAGTTAAATCCTTTTTGATACAACTTAAAATATTGAGTAATGTTATTAATTTTGCAAAATAATAGAACTAGGCATTTTCAGTTCAGTCAATTTAATTCTGAGTCAATTTCACTTAAAATCTTTTGTACAACTTATGATTCCATCAAATTATTCTACTAAATGTTTTTCCCTTTGAGTGATTAAATAAGATAAACAACACAAAAGCCAAAATATAACGCCATGACCATACATAATGTTTATAACGTTCATGTTCATTGCAAAGTTGTTATTATGCATGTTTAGTCTATTAGTTGATGTTTTTAGTGAGAAGTCAATGTTGTCTGTATGTGACTGTATCTGTGGCTGTGGAAGCAACAGTTCATGCTTCCTGTGCAAGAACTCTTCAAAGTCATTCAAGTCATCTGGGAGCCATTCCTTATCCCTGCTTACCACAATATAAACCCAGTAAAGCACTCACATACCACAGACTTCCACCATCAACCCTTTCACCCGATAGGGAAGAGTCATTTAACAACATTGCTGGAACCAGACAGTGATCTGGATCAGCCTATCATTCCTTCCCTAGTGGAGAGGAGACACAATGAGGCACAGTATTTGCTTCACCACATGTGTGAGTTATGATAGAAGCGTTGCCTGCCGGTGCCAACAGATGCACTGACAGTCTCATACATGGTTTTATTAGAAAATGTTGAAAAAGCCTCCCCTGTAAGAACTAAATATGTTAAGTTATCTCAGCTTAACATGATCATTGCATCTTTCAGCTGAATAGAACAAACAACTAATCTGATTTAGTAATGTTAATGTGTTTTGTCAAAACACGGAAGAGTAAGTAATGATTGCTAAAAAGTTTAAGTAGAAACAAAATCTGGGTTTACAGTGCAAAGTGGGCTTAAAGCAGTAAAAATAGATTACAAGAGGCAATAAAGGGGGGAAATGATTGACAATTTAAGCAAACGGTAATTGTGGTAAGCAGATTAATGTGACTTGCAATGGATAATTTGTGAAGTCAAAGTTTCTCTTTTTTATGGTTTTCGGGAGGAATAATATTTGAAATTAAGACATAAGAGATCCACAAATCATCACAAAAGAGCCACATGTGGCCCTAGAACCACAGGTTGAATATCACTCATCTGTACCTTTCGTATAGGATGTCATTGGGTAAATCGAAAGGGTTGCATTTATCTCTAAATATTCTTTTCTTTTCTTCTCTTCTTCTTTCTATTCTTCTCTTCCGTGCACCAACCAGGATCTTCTAAGAGTGGGCGGGCCATTTTCCAAGAGAACTGATTGGTCAGGAGGCGGAGCTTTTATACTCGCTGATCTCTTATCCAGCACATAACCTGCTCCAGAGCAGGTTAGCCGTTCAGCATAAGTTACCGTGGTGATTTATCCCGGCAAGATTTGAGCCAGTTTCTTCGTACAGAAAATCCAGGGTTAATCCTGAAGTTATCTGGATAAGAGAAAATCCAGCTTCATCGTACAGGCCTCTGGTGGCGGCATCCAAGATGGCAGTCATCAGTGCGTCAAGGTTTCGGTTCACCCATCCTGCCAGCCAATCACTGAGCCCCACTTTCCTTCTGAATGAGAATAGGGGTGTGGTTTTGACTAAAACTACAATTTTTTAATCATTTCTTCTTAAATTTATAACTTATGCACCCAAATTAGTTAAGTATGCTTGAATTCCTTAAGTAGAGCATCAAAACGTTTAAATTTCTATGCATTGTACTTATATTTTTAATTGGGCTTACAGTGTGAGGTGTTATGAAGCCCAGGTTGCTCTGATGGCAGCCTTCAGCTCTTCAGCGTCGTCCTGTCAGGTGTCTCTCATCCTACTCTTCACAATACCTCAGAGATCCTCTATGGGGTTTAGGTCAGACCAGTTTACAGGGGTACCAGGGTCCTTAAACCAGGTTTTGGTACTTTTGGTCATGTGGGCAGGTGTCAAGTCCTGCTGGAAAATGAAATCAGCATCTCCATAAAGCTGGTCAACAGAGGGAAGCATGAAGGTCTCTGAAACTTCCTCTGCACTGACCTTTGACCTGATCAAACACAGTGGACCAGCACCAGCTGATGAAATGGCTCACCAAACCACCACTGACTGTGGAAACTTCCCACTGTAAGAAGGTGGTGGAGAACAAGCGAGCTAAGATCCTGTGGGACTTCCAGATCCAGACAAACAAGATGGTGATGACTAACCAGCCTGCACACTGAAAACTCCTGCGTTACTTCATCAACACAGTTTCTGGGTTGCTGGGGTTGGGTTGTATTTCTGTGTTGATGTTCAGAAATCAACCCATTTTCTGGTTGAAAGGGTAATTCCAATTTCTGGGTTGCTTGAGTTAATGATATTTCTGGGTTAACATGTCAGAGTAACCCATACTCTGGGCTAACACCCCTTCACTCATGTCCTTTGCGGCATCCCTCCTTCCACTTGCTGTCATCTTGCACACACGCAATCGCTTGTATCCCAGGACCAAGAGGGCATTAACCATGCATTGAAGGTAAACATCTAGCATTTTGGAAAGTCTTTTTGTACTGGTACACTGTAAAATCCAATTAGTTAATCTTACTTAAAAAAAATCATGCAAACCGATTGCCTTGAAAAAACCAAGTAACTTTAACTTTATGACCCTAGTAGAGCAAAATAAAGATTTTTGTGTTGTACTTAAAAAGGCTTTTTAAGGAAAGAACAATTACACTTCAGTTCAAATAAGTAAAATTCTTTTGTGTAGAGTACTTAGGTAAGGAAGTTATTAGTGCTCAAGGTTTAGTACAGACTACACTGTAAACCTGGATGTTGTTTCCACTTCAGCTTTATAGCAATCATTCCTTATTCTTTTATGATTTGTCCAAAAACTTTGGCATTACTAAATCAGATTAGTGGTTTACACTTTTCAGCTGAAAGATGCAATGATCATGTTAAAGACCCTGTAAAGTGAAATCCAAAGTTTTTGTCTGAACACTCTAGAAATGTTGGAATCTGGTTTCTGTAAACATGTGAAAACTCTGAGATCTACATGAGACTGAATTCTGGATTTAGGCCATTTCATCTCTTTCCTGGCTTGGTTTCATGTGGGCGGGGCCAATATGTGGGCTCATGATGTCATGAGCCCACAGTAGAGAATGACCCCGCCCCTCTAACGCTATAATATTGTGGAAGGAAGCAGCCACCTGGAGCAGGGACTTCTGGTTCATTTTGTGCAATGGAATTCAGTCTTGTACTCTTGTACCGTTCTATAATGTTCATGTTTCATTGCACAGTTATAGTTCTGCATGTTTTGTTTATTGGTTCATGTTTTTAGAGGAAAATATTTTTCCAAGTATGACACCATGAGTGAGGGGGTTAATGCTGCAGACTACCCGTGTCCTGAGTGGGCGTGGTTTCAGCTCATTCAACAGACACGCCCACACCTGGAGCAGATTTTACTGCCTCAGTTTTCATGATTTGAAGCTTCGTTTTATAAACTCATGGTGTCACACTGGGACACTGGGGGCTGTAACCCCAAGCTGGGTGGATGACTCCAGCAGATACCAGGAACAACATCTGAGATCTCCGTCCAGAAGTCTGCGAGTCTGGGCAAGGGAGGGATTTGATTTTATATATATTTGCATACACACAGGGCTTGATGTGACTGTTGTTTGTTAACACTGTGTATTAAAAGACTAAAAAAAAGTTTTTTCCTGAAATACCAAAATTCACCCAAAATACCTCACCCTTATACCCTTAGCAAAATGTGTGCCATTCACATCAACACAACCAAAGCTTCCCACAAAAAACAGCCCAAAAGAGTGAAAAAAAAACAGCTCTAGGGACACAGTAGGGTGAATAATGATCATTGATCCTAATGATCATGATTGTTGATGGTAGGAGGTAACCGCCAGAACTCTGGTTATTTCTGATGGGATGATTTTAAAACAATGATCTGAAATATCTTCACTCAAAATCTGGGGCAATAAAAGTAATGAATGTTTGACTTTGTGTGTTTTTCAGAGATTTTTAGTTCTGACAAGCAGACGAACCTGGGCTGGACGTCTCAGCCAATCAGAGAGGTCAGTGTGGAATATGTACAGTGGCTTGTAAAAGTATTCATCCTTGAACTTCTCCACATTTCTTCAGGTTACAACCACAAACATTAACAGATTTTATTTGGATTTAGATTAACATAAAGTGGAGCATAATTGCAAAGTTAAAAGAAAAATTAAACACGACTTTCAGCATGTTTAACAAATAAAGAGTGTGGTGTGCAAAAGTATTCACCCCCCTGGAGTCAGTGCTTTGTAGCGCCACCTTCAGCTGCAGTTACAGCTGCAAGCCTTTTGGGGTCTTTCTCTACCAACTTTGCACATCTAGAGGCTGACATCTTTTCTAAATTGCTGAAGCTCAGTCATCTTTGATGGAGAGCATCTTTGAACAGCAGTTTTTAAGCCAGACTTCAGGGGGTGAATACTTTTGCACACCACACTTTTCAGATTTCCATTTGTAAAACATTTTAAAGCTATGTATAATTTTCCTTCCACTTCACAATTACATGGTGCATTTGGTCATAAATCAGGCAAAATCCCAATAAAATATATTTACGTTTGTATTTGTAATGTGAAGAAATGTGGAAAGTTCAAGTTGTGAGCCACTGTAAATGTACGCTCATCCTAAACCTGTTTGTTTGCTGCTCTTCATGTCTCTTTGTTGCTCTCCTGGAGGGATAAGGGTTTTCACTGTATGATAGATATTTACAAACAAAACTGTATAATTAAATGTGTTATTTTTCTGTGTCAGTGGACTGAGGTCCTCCTCAGAGTTCAGTCTGGCTCTCGGGTCCCGGTTCTTCAGGCGTGTGGACGGCGGGTGTCCAGGTCGGTGTTGAGTGGTTGGATGGAGCGTAAAGACGCTCACTTCCTGTTGATGGATCTTTCTTTTACACAAGAAGAAGAAGTAGAAGGCGAGCTGGGTCCGCTCCAAGTCCACCTGTTTGACTCAGACACGCCCATCTCCACCTTGAAACCTGGAGGGATGGTGCTTAACCTAAAGACCACGAGGCCATTCTCAGCCAGCGTCCCCCATCAGCAAATCCAGACCCACCTGAACCTGAGCCGGGCCCTGAATCTGGGACGAGTCAGACGCCGAGGCTTCCAGCTGGCCTTTTCGTACTCAGGGACCTGTGCACTAGTTACCTCCATCAGGATCTACTACAGGAAGTGCTCTGACATCACAGATCAGCTGGTCACCTTTAGAGGGACGAGCTCTGGATCTGGACCAGTAACGGGCACCTGTGTGGAAGGGGCTGAGTCTGTTTCCCATCCTCACAGAGAGTGCATGGAGAACGGAGACTGGGGAACTATTCAGGGGGAGTGCACCTGTCGGACTGGACACCAGGTCATCAATAACACCTGTACAGGTAAATAAACAAGTCATCATTAACACCTGTACAGGTAAATAAACAAGTCATCAATCACACCTGTACGGGTAAATAAACATGTTATCAATCACACCTGTACAGGTAAATAAACAAGTCATCATTAACACCTGTACAGGTAAATAAACAAGTCATCAATCACACCTGTACGGGTAAATAAACATGTTATCAATCACACCTGTACAGGTAAATAAACAAGTCATCATTAACACCTGTACAGGTAAATAAACAAGTCATCAATCACACCTGTACAGGTAAATAAACAAGTCATCAATCACACCTGTACAGGTAAATAAACAAGTCATCAATCACACCTGTACAGGTAAATAAACAAGTCATCAATAACACCTGTACAGGTAAATAAACAGGTCATCAATAACACCTGTACAGGTAAATAAACAAGTCATCAATAACACCTGTACAGGTAAATAAACAGGTCATCATTAACACCTGTACAGGTAAATAAACAAGTCATCAATAACACCTGTACAGGTAAATAAACAAGTCATCAATCACACCTGTACAGGTAAATAAACAGGTCATCAATAACACCTGTACAGGTAAATGAACAAGTCATCAATAACACCTGTACAGGTAAATAAACAGGTCATCAATAACACCTTTACAGGTAAATAAACAAGTCATCAATAACACCTGTACAGGTAAATAAACAAGTCATCAATAACACCTGTACAGGTAAATAAACAAGTCATCAATAACACCTGTATAGGTAAATAAACAAGTCATCAATAACACCTGTACAGGTAAATAAACAAGTCATCAATAACACCTGTACAGGTAAATAAACAAGTCATCAATCACACCTGTACAGGTAAATAAACAAGTCATCAGTAACACCTGTACAGGTTAATAAACAAGTAATCAATAACACCGGTACAGGTAAATAAACAAGTCATCAATCACACCTGTACAGGTAAATAAACAAGTCATCAATAACACCTGTACAGGTAAATAAACAAGTCATCATTAACACCTGTACAAGTAAATGAACAAGTCATCAATAACACCTGTACAGGTAAATAAACAGGTCATCAATAACACCTGTACAGGTAAATAAACAAGTCATCAATAACACCTGTACAGGTAAATAAACAGGTCATCAATAACACCTGTACAGGTAAATAAACAAGTCATCAATCACACCTGTACAGGTAAATAAAAAAGTCATCAATAACACCTGTACAGGTAACTAAACAAGTCATCATTAACACCTGTACAGGTAAATAAACAAGTCATCAATAACACCTGTACAGGTAAATAAACAAGTCATCAATAACACCTGTACAGGTAAATAAACAAGTCATCAGTAACACCTGTACAGGTTAATAAACAAGTCATCAATAACACCTGTACAGGTAAATAAACAAGTCATCAATCACACCTGTACAGGTAAATAAACAAGTCATCAATAACACCTGTACAGGTAAATAAACAAGTCATCATTAACACCTGTACAAGTAAATGAACAAGTCATCAATAACACCTGTACAGGTAAATAAACAGGTCATCAATAACAGCCGTACAGGTAAATAAACAAGTCATCAATAACACCTGTACAGGTAAATAAACAGGTCATCAATCACACCTGTACGGGTAAATAAACATGTTGTCAATCATACCTGTACAGGTAAATTAACAAGTCATCATTAACACCTGTACAGGTAAATAAACAGGTCATCAATCACACCTGTACAGGTAAATAAACAAGTCATCAATCACACCTGTACAGGTAAATAAACAGGTCATCAATCACACCTGTACAGGTAAATAAACAGGTCATCAATCACACCTGTACAGGTAAATAAACAAGTCATCAATAACACCCGTACAGGTAAATAAACAAGTCATCATTAACACCTGTACAAGTAAATGAACAAGTCATCAATAACACCTGTACAGGTAAATAAACAAGTCATCAATAACACCTGTACAGGTAAATAAACAAGTCATCATTAACACCTGTACAGGTAAATAAACAAGTCATCAATCACACCTGTACAGGTAAATAAAAAAGTCATCATTAACACCTGTACAGGTAAATAAACAAGTCATCATTAACATCTGTACAGGTAAATAAACAGGTCATCAATCACACCTGTAAAGGTAAATAAACAAGTCATCAATAACACCTGTACAGGTAAATAAACATGTCATCAATAACACCTGTACAGGTAAATAAACAAGTCATCATTAACACCTGTACAAGTAAATGAACAAGTCATCAATAACACCTGTACAGGTAAATAAACAAGTCATCAATCACACCTGTACAGGTTAATAAACAGGTCATCATTAACACCTGTACAGGTAAATAAACAAGTCATCAATCACACCTGTACAGGTAAATAAAAAAGTCATCATTAACACCTGTACAGGTAAATAAACAAGTCATCAATAACACCTGTACAGGTAAATAAACAGGTCATCAATCACACCTGTACAGGTAAATAAACAAGTCATCAATCACACCTGTACAGGTAAATAAACATGTCATCATTAACACCTGTACAGGTAAATAAACAAGTCATCATTAACACCTGTACAAGTAAATTAACAAGTCATCAATAACACCTGTACAGGTAAATAAACAAGTCATCAATAACACCTGTACAGGTAAATAAACAGGTCATCAATCACACCTGTACAAGTAAATAAAAAAGTCATCATTAACACCTGTACAAGTAAATAAACAAGTCATCAATCACACCTGTACAGGTAAATAAACATGTTGTCAATCACACCTGTACAGGTAAATAAACAAGTCATCATTAACACCTGTACAGGTAAATAAACAAGTCATCAATAACACCTGTACAGGTAAATAAACAAGTCATCAATCACACCTGTACAGGTAAATAAACAAGTCATCAGTAACACCTGTACAGGTTAATAAACAAGTCATCAATCACACCTGTACAGGTAAATAAACAAGTCATCAATCACACCTGTACAGGTAAATAAACAGGTCATCAATCACACCTGTACAGGTAAATAAACAAGTCATCAATAACACCCGTACAGGTAAATAAACAAGTCATCATTAACACCTGTACAAGTAAATGAACAAGTCATCAATAACACCTGTACAGGTAAATAAACAAGTCATCAATCACACCTGTACAGGTAAATAAACAAGTCATCATTAACACCTGTACAGGTAAATAAACAGGTCATCAATCACACCTGTACAGGTAAATAAAAAAGTCATCATTAACACCTGTACAGGTAAATAAACAAGTCATCATTAACATCTGTACAGGTAAATAAACAGGTCATCAATCACACCTGTAAAGGTAAATAAACAAGTCATCAATAACACCTGTACAGGTAAATAAACATGTCATCAATAACACCTGTACAGGTAAATAAACAAGTCATCATTAACACCTGTACAAGTAAATGAACAAGTCATCAATAACACCTGTACAGGTAAATAAACAAGTCATCAATCACACCTGTACAGGTTAATAAACAGGTCATCATTAACACCTGTACAGGTAAATAAACAAGTCATCAATCACACCTGTACAGGTAAATAAAAAAGTCATCATTAACACCTGTACAGGTAAATAAACAAGTCATCAATAACACCTGTACAGGTAAATAAACAGGTCATCAATCACACCTGTACAGGTAAATAAACAAGTCATCAATCACACCTGTACAGGTAAATAAACATGTCATCATTAACACCTGTACAGGTAAATAAACAAGTCATCATTAACACCTGTACAAGTAAATTAACAAGTCATCAATAACACCTGTACAGGTAAATAAACAAGTCATCAATAACACCTGTACAGGTAAATAAACAGGTCATCAATCACACCTGTACAAGTAAATAAAAAAGTCATCATTAACACCTGTACAAGTAAATAAACAAGTCATCAATCACACCTGTACAGGTAAATAAACATGTTGTCAATCACACCTGTACAGGTAAATAAACAAGTCATCATTAACACCTGTACAGGTAAATAAACAAGTCATCAATAACACCCGTACAGGTAAATAAACAAGTCATCATTAACACCTGTACAAGTAAATAAACAAGTCATCAATAACACCTGTATAGGTAAATAAACAAGTCATCAGTAACACCTGTACAGGTAAATAAACAAGTCATCAATAACACCTGTACAGGTAAATAAACAAGTCATCAATCACACCTGTACAGGTAAATAAACAAGTCATCAGTAACACCTGTACAGGTTAATAAACAAGTCATCAATCACACCTGTACAGGTAAATAAACAAGTCATCAATCACACCTGTACAGGTAAATAAACAAGTCATCAATAACACCCGTACAGGTAAATAAAAAAGTCATCATTAACACCTGTACAAGTAAATGAACAAGTCATCAATAACACCTGTACAGGTAAATAAACAGGTCATCAATAACACCTGTACAGGTAAATAAACAAGTCATCAATAACACCTGTACAGGTAAATAAACAGGTCATCATTAACACCTGTACAGGTAAATAAACAAGTCATCAATCACACCTGTACAGGTAAATAAAAAAGTCATCATTAACACCTGTACAGGTAAATAAACAAGTCATCATTAACACCTGTACAGGTAAATAAACAGGTCATCAATCACACCTGTACAGGTAAATAAACAAGTCATCAATAACACCTGTACAGGTAAATAAACAGGTCATCATTAATACCTGTACAGGTAAATAAACAAGTCATCAATCACACCTGTACAGGTAAATAAACAAGTCATCATTAACACCTGTACAGGTAAATAAACAAGTCATCATTAACACCTGTACAGGTAAATAAACAAGTCATCAATCACACCTGTACAGGTAAATAAACAAGTCATCAATCACACCTGTACAGGTAAATAAACAAGTCATCAATAACACCTGTACAGGTAAATAAACAGGTCATCATTAATACCTGTACAGGTAAATAAACAAGTCATCAATCACACCTGTACAGGTAAATAAACAAGTCATCATTAACACCTGTACAGGTAAATAAACAAGTCATCATTAACACCTGTACAGGTAAATAAACAAGTCATCAATCACACCTGTACAGGTAAATAAACAAGTCATCATTAACACCTGTACAGGTAAATAAACAAGTCATCATTAACACCTGTACAGGTAAATAAACAGGTCATCAATCACACCTGTACAGGTAAATAAACAAGTCATCAATAACACCTGTACAGGTAAATAAACAGGTCATCATTAATACCTGTACAGGTAAATAAACAAGTCATCAATCACACCTGTACAGGTAAATAAACAAGTCATCATTAACACCTGTACAGGTAAATAAACAAGTCATCATTAACACCTGTACAGGTAAATAAACAAGTCATCAATCACACCTGTACAGGTAAATAAACAAGTCATCAATCACACCTGTACAGGTAAATAAACAGGTCATCAATAACACCTGTACAGGTAAATAAACAGGTCATCACACCTGTACAGGTAAATAAACAAGTCATCAATCACACCTGTACAGGTAAATAAACAAGTCATCATTAACACCTGTACAGGTAAATAAACAAGTCATCATTAACACCTGTACAGGTAAATAAACAAGTCATCAATCACACCTGTACAGGTAAATAAACAAGTCATCATTAACACCTGTACAGGTAAATAAACAAGTCATCATTAACACCTGTACAGGTAAATAAACAAGTCATCAATCACACCTGTACAGGTAAATAAACAAGTCATCAATCACACCTGTACAGGTAAATAAACAGGTCATCATTAACACCTGTACAGGTAAATAAACAGGTCATCAATCACACCTGTACGGGTAAATAAACATGTTGTCAATCATACCTGTACAGGTAAATTAACAAGTCATCATTAACACCTGTACAGGTAAATAAACAGGTCATCAATCACACCTGTACAGGTAAATAAACAAGTCATCAATCACACCTGTACAGGTAAATAAACAGGTCATCAATCACACCTGTACAGGTAAATAAACAGGTCATCAATCACACCTGTACAGGTAAATAAACAGGTCCACATTAACACCTGTACAGGTAAATAAACAGGTCATCAATCACACCTGTACGGGTAAATAAACATGTTGTCAATCATACCTGTACAGGTAAATTAACAAGTCATCATTAACACCTGTACAGGTAAATAAACAGGTCATCAATCACACCTGTACAGGTAAATAAACAAGTCATCAATCACACCTGTACAGGTAAATAAACAGGTCATCAATCACACCTGTACAGGTAAATAAACAGGTCATCAATCACACCTGTACAGGTAAATAAACAAGTCATCAATAACACCCGTACAGGTAAATAAACAAGTCATCATTAACACCTGTACAAGTAAATGAACAAGTCATCAATAACACCTGTACAGGTAAATAAACAAGTCATCAATAACACCTGTACAGGTAAATAAACAGGTCATCATTAACACCTGTACAGGTAAATAAACAGGTCATCAATCACACCTGTACAGGTAAATAAAAAAGTCATCATTAACACCTGTACAGGTAAATAAACAAGTCATCATTAACATCTGTACAGGTAAATAAACAGGTCATCAATCACACCTGTAAAGGTAAATAAACAAGTCATCAATAACACCTGTACAGGTAAATAAACATGTCATCAATAACACCTGTACAGGTAAATAAACAAGTCATCATTAACACCTGTACAAGTAAATGAACAAGTCATCAATAACACCTGTACAGGTAAATAAACAAGTCATCAATAACACCTGTACAGGTAAATAAACAGGTCATCATTAACACCTGTACAGGTAAATAAACAGGTCATCATTAACACCTGTACAGGTAAATAAACAAGTCATCAATCACACCTGTACAGGTAAATAAACAAGTCATCATTAACACCTGTACAAGTAAATGAACAGGTCATCAATAACACCTGTACAGGTAAATAAACAAGTCATCAATCACACCTGTACAGGTAAATAAACAAGTCATCAATAACACCTGTACAGGTAAATAAACAGGTCATCATTAACACCTGTACAGGTAAATAAACAAGTCATCAATCACACCTGTACAGGTAAATAAAAAAGTCATCATTAACACCTGTACAGGTAAATAAACAAGTCATCATTAACACCTGTACAGGTAAATAAACAGGTCATCAATCACACCTGTACAGGTAAATAAACAAGTCATCAATCACACCTGTACAGGTAAATAAACATGTCATCATTAACACCTGTACAGGTAAATAAACAAGTCATCATTAACACCTGTACAAGTAAATTAACAAGTCATCAATAACACCTGTACAGGTAAATAAACAAGTCATCAATAACACCTGTACAGGTAAATAAACAGGTCATCAATCACACCTGTACAGGTAAATAAACAAGTCATCAATCACACCTGTACAGGTAAATAAACAGGTCATCAATCACACCTGTACAGGTAAATAAACAAGTCATCAATAACACCTGTACAGGTAAATAAACAAGTCGTCAATAACACCTGTACAGGTAAATAAACAAGTCATCAATCACACCTGTACAGGTAAATAAACAAGTCATCATTAACACCTGTACAGGTAAATAAACAGGTCATCAATCACACCTGTACAGGTAAATAAACAAGTCAATTTTTTTTAGTCCATTGTTTTTAAACCTCAGAGACTCCTCATTAACAGTCGTGTGTTAATGTGTTATATTTGGTTAGGTCTCATGTTTGTGATCATCAGAAATGAAGTTAAAACTTTTTTTTTTTTTCTTTTTTTTAAATTTTTGACCTCTTTTTCCAAAACCACAAACTTTCACTTTCTCTTTTCCCATCATCCTCTTCTTCTCTTTTTGGCCTTGATGAGGATTTCACCACCCATGTGATTTCCAAATATAGAGAGTCTTTTTTTTTGACAGCTTTTAAAGAATTTTAAAGACTTCTTAAGATTTTTAGATTTTACAGGTTTTTATATGTTTTTAGAGGGTTTTGTTTTGTTTTTTTGAAACAAAGGAAGAGGTAAGGGCACGGGGGCTAAGGGTTCTTAAATGTCAAGGTTTTGTACAGTGTCTAAAGGTTTTGATGATTTTCAGCTGTTTAAATATGTGTTTTAATGCTTCTAAAGGCTTTTGAGAGTTTTTAAATATATTTCAGAGGCTTGTCAAGGTTTTTAAATGTTTTAGAGGTTTTTAAATGTTTTTAGAGGCTTTTAAATGTTAAATATATATATACATACACACACACACACATATATATATATATATATATATATATATATATATGGGTGTTTGAGGCTTTAAATGAAATATTCTGGTCCTGATCACAGATATGTTTATCCTCTGGGGACCATGAATGTCTTTTTTGTTTGTTTGTTTGTTTGTTTGATAAAAAAAAATCAATCCAATAAATACAAACATTACCATATTTTCCTGTTTCATCAGCATGTGGGCGGGGCTTTTACAAACCAGCCAATGACAGCGGAGGATGTCGACTGTGTCCTCCAAACAGCTGGACAGTCAAAGAAGGATCTGAGACGTGTGAGTGCGTTCAGGGTTACAGACGGCTGATGACGGATGCCGTTGACCTCGGCTGCACCAGTAACATAATTCATTTCTTTTATTTTCATGGACTTTTATTATGATAATGTTTTTTATGTACAATGTTGATGTGTTTTAATAAATTTATACTTATGTATTATGTGGGTGGATGTTGACATATTACAGTTTTTCTCAGTGGCTTTGGTACATTTCTCCAATCATCCTCCACATTTGCAAAACAGTAAGTGCATTTCTCAAACAATTTGTACAAATAGCAAAACACCATGGATTACCTGCAAAAGCCAGTCTCTTCCTCAAAATCCTTAGTTCATCTCTCAAAAGTAAATATCTGTGTCAACGAATACGTCAGTGCCATCAGAATGACAGTCCTCGTGTCATTGTGTACGGATAAGACAGTCAGATTACTTAGTCATGTTGTCACTATAACAGTGTACTCTGGAGGGATGTTCTGATGTAAACTATGGATGAAGTTTTGATGACAATTATTGTAAACTGTAAGTTACACCTTAGTCCAGGGGTCATCAAGTACATTTGCAAAAGGGCCAGGGTTAGTCTTTACAGAGCCTCGGGGGGCCGAACTTCCAAATAAAGAACAAATTGTTTGAGAAATGCACTTACTGTTTTGCAAAATGGAGGATGATTGGAGAAATGTACCGAAGCGACTGAGAAAAACTGTAAAGATCTTGTTTGCTCATTTTGTGATGTTGGTTTTTTTTTTATTTTATTGATTTTTTTTAATCTCCTCAGAGCCTCCGTCACCTCCTCTGAATCTGTCCATCGTTCATCTCAATGACTCCGAGCTGCTGCTCACCTGGGACACACCTCATGACCTGGGGGGCAGACAGGAAGTGATGTATGACATCACTTGTGAACAGGAAGTAAAGAGCAGAGGTCAGCGGCAGTCATGTGGACAGGAAGTAGTTTTCCTGCCGTCCTCAGTCGCTCTAAACAACACATGGGTCAGAATCTTCAGACTGGATCCAAACGGGGACTACAGGCTGTCAGTAAGGGCCTGGAACCATGTTTCTGACCAGCAGGGGGCACTATTATCATCCAGCACACTCACCTTACATAGATGTAAGTTCATATTAAAACTTCTATCAGACCATCAGGGGGCGCTACATTGGTATGTTTTAGTGTTTGAAAGAATCAGAAATGTTCAGTCTAGGTGGTTGACTCATTAGCAATCATTGGATTAAATCAATATAGTTTATTATAGAAATGTAAATTACTTACAGAAATGTATAAAATTATTATGATTTATCTTCATTGTTATTGTTATTTAAGGATAATAATACTAATAGTAATAACAATTATTATCATTATTATTATCATTATTTTATTATTATTATTATTGTTGTTGTTGTTGTTGCTGTTGTTGTTATTATTATTATTGCTATTGTAATTATTACTATAATTATTATTATTATTATTATTATTGTTATTGTTGTTGTTGTTGTTATTATTATTATTGCTATTGTAATTATTACTATAATTATTATTATTATTATTATTGTTATTGTTGTTGTTGTTGTTGTTATTATTATTATTGCTATTGTAATTATTACTATAATTATTATTATTATTATTATTATTATTATTGTTATTGTTGTTGTTGTTGCTGTTGTTATTATTATTATTGCTATTGTAATTATTACTATAATTATTATTATTATTATTATTATTGTTATTGTTGCTGTTGTTGTTATTATTATTATTGCTATTGTTATTATTACTATTATTAGTACGATTATTATTATCATTATTATTGTAAATATTATTATTGTTGTTGTTATTTTTTTATATTTTAAATCCGTTCACACTCATACACACACTCTGTTCGACGTTTAGGGACAGAAGGTCACAAATCTGTCAATATGAAATCATGACCAACATTTATTTTCTATTTGATCTGATTTAATTTTCAGGGAAAGGTCCCAAAGTGTCAGTGACAGCGACCTCCAACACATCGGACATTGGTTCTCCTCCTCAGCTGATCAGTCAGTCCTCTTCAAAGATGATTTTTGGAGTTTTGGTCCTCAGTCTGCTGATTGTCATCTTCACCACCTTTGCCATCCTTACCATCCGTCTGCTCCGCCGCAAAATCAACAGAATCCGGTAAAATCAGACTCTCCTAATAATGATGATGATATAAAGAAGAAGCTCAATGACATTAATGGTAGTGATAACACTGCTGAGGGGAAAAAGTCATATAATAATAATAATATTATTAATAATAATAACAATAGCCATTATAATTGTCATTATTATTATTGTTATTATTATAAGAAAAATAATATTATTATTATTATGATTATAATTTTAAACAATAGTAATAACGACAGTGATGAATTGTTCTTTTTGGGGTGTTTTACAGAACATTTCTTCTTCACTGATTTATGAATGACTATTTATTTGATACCTCTGATGGTAAACCCTCTCTAAATTCTGATATCAGCTCGTAACGACGGTTGTCATGTGTCTAAATATGATCATAAATGATATATGTCTAAACAGGTCTGAACGGGAAGTTGATCTTCTGCCAATGAATGCAGAGTTTTCATTCCGGCGTCTGCAAGAATTGGATGCTGCTCCCCCGCAGAACCATGGTCAGTTCTTAACGGTTCCTTCCACCTCTACCAGATTCCCAGTTCCAGACTCACTGAGGGGTGGGGGGACTCTAACTCGAACTTTGATCAGATGGGTTAGGATAAGCCTGACTCTAACTCGAACTTTGATCAGATGGGTTAGGATAAGCCTGACTCTAACTCAAACTTTGATCAGATGGGTTAGGATAAGCCTGACTCTAACTCGAACTTTGATCAGATGGGTTAGGATAAGCCTGACACTTACTCTACGTTTGATCAGATGAGTTAAGATAAGCCTGACTGTAACTGTAAGTTAGATCAGATGAGTTAAGATAAGCCTGACTCTAACTCTACGTTTGATCATATGGGTTAGGATAAGCCTGACTCTAACTCTAATTTTGATCAGAAGGGTTAGGATAAGCCTGACTCTAACTCTAACTTTGATCAGATGGGTTAGGATAAGCCTGACTCTAACTCGAACTTTGATCAGATGGGTTAGGATAAGCCTGACTCTAACTCGAACTTTGATCAGATGGGTTAGGATAAGCCTGACTCTAACTGTAACTTTGATCAGATGGGTTAGGATAAGCCTGACTCTAACTCTAACTTTGATCAGATGGGTTAGGATAAGCCTGACTGTAACTCTAAGTTAGATCAGATGGGTTAAGATAAGCCTGACTCTAACTTTACATTTGATCAGATGGGTTAAGATAAGCCTGACTGTAACTGTAAGTTAGATCAGATGGGTTAAGATAAGCCTGACTCTAACTCTACGTTTGATCAGATGGGTTAAGATAAGCCTGACACTTACTCTACGTTTGATCAGATGAGTTAAGATAAGCCTGACTGTAACTGTAAGTTAGATCAGATGAGTTAAGATAAGCCTGACTCTAACTCTACCTTTGATCAGATGGGTTAGGATAAGCCTGACTCTAACTCTAACTTTGATCAGATGGGTAAGGATAAGCCTGACTCTAACTTGAACTTTGATCAGATGGGTTAGGATAAGCCTGACTCTAACTCGAACTTTGATCAGATGGGTTAAGATAAGCCTGACTCTTACTCGAACTTTGATCAGATGGGTTAGGATAAGCCTGACTCTAACTTTACGTTTGATCAGATGGGTTAAGATAAGCCTGAGTCTAACTCCACTTTTGATCAGATGGGTTAGGATAAGCCTGACTCTAACTCTACGTTTGATCAGATGGGTTGAGATAAGCCTGACTCTAACTCTACGTTTGATCAGATGGGTTAGGATAAGCCTGACTCTAATTCTACGTTTGATCAGATGGGTTAGGATAAGCCTGACTTTAACTCTAACTTTGATCAGATAGGTTAGGATAATCCTGACTCTATCTCTAACTTTGATCAAATGGGTTAAGATAAGCCTGACTCTAACTCTAACTTTGATCAGATGGGTTAGGATAAGCCTGACTCTAACCCCAACTTTGATCAGATGGGTTAAGATAAGCCTGACTCTAACTCTAACTTTGATCAGATGGATTAGGATAAGCCTGACTCTAACTCTACGTTTGATCAGATGGGTTAAGATAAGCCTGACTCTAACTTGAACTTTGATCAGATGGGTTAGGATAAGCCTAACTCTAACTGTAAGTTAGATCAGATGGGTTAAGATAAGCCTGACTCTAACTCTACGTTTGATCAGATGAGTTAAGATAATCCTGACTCTAACTCTAAGTTTGATCAGAAAGGTTAGGATAAGCCTGACTCTAACTCTAACTTTGATCAGATGTGTTAGAATAAGCCTGACATTAACTCTACGTTAGATCAGTGGGGTTAAAATAAGCCTGACTGTAGCTCTAAGTTAGATCAGATGGGTTAGGATAAGCCTGACTGTAACTCTAAGTTTGATCAGAAAGGTTAGGATAAGCCTGAATGTAACTCTAAGTTAGATCAGATGGGTTAGGATAAGCCTGACTGTAACTCTAAGTTTGATCAGAAGGGTTAGGGTAAGCCTGACTGTAACTGTAAGTTTGATCAGAAGGGTTAGGATAAGCCTGACTGTAACTCTAAGTTAGATCAGAAGGGTTAGGATAAGCCTGACTGTAACTCTAAGTTAGATTAATGGGGTTAATATAAGCCTGACTCTAAGTTAGATCAGATGGGTTAAAATAAGCCTGACTCTAACTCTAAGTTTGACCAGGTGAATGAAATTGATCCATTCCTTTATCAGTTAGTCTTTAAGGCTGCTATCTCTTTCTCCGTACTGTTCTTATCAGATTACAAAAAGAATATTTCTATTTTCTCCTTCACTTTAAGACTATTTTATACTATTATCACATTAAATTCGTCATGTAAATAAGAATCATTCATCAACAGTTGATGAGGGGATGGACATGCTGGATGGCTTTACCCAGGGACTGAAGGAGATCCTGGTGGACCGAAACAAAATCACTCTGGGCAAGGAACTGGGCAGAGGTTTGAGCATTATTCTCATTATTACTTTTATAATGAGTAATGTTACTACTGTCATTATTATGTGTCATTTTTATTTTTATATTTAATATTTTTGTCAGCATTATTATCATTATTATTGTTATTATTACATCCAAACTTTTGCTGATATCTTAGAAGAGTTGATATCAAACTAAATTAAAAAAATATATATATATATCTAAATGCTTGTGTTGACCAGAGGAGGGCCATACAGATAAATGTCATATATTATTCCAATTAAATATGATAAATTCTTGTCAAATGTCAGGCTGACAGGTCCCTCTGTCCTAAAGTTCTCATGTTTGCAAAAACCTCAAAAGAAGACCCAATTGCAGAATACTAAAAATGACTGAACGAAACAAATAAAAGAACTACTTCAAACTAAATCCACTGGAAACAGAAACTCAGGAGAATCCCAGAGAAAACTGGAATCACACACAAGAAAAGCAACTACAAAATAAAATCAAAGTACAAGCTAAAAAGACAGAACAAGAACAAACCACCCACTAGAAATTATACAAGAAAAACTTAAGGTAACAAACAAACCCCAAGAAATACAGGGGACACAGGAAAAACCAAACAAAATCAGAATCATGACAAAGGTCAGACAATGCCAGACAAACCATTCCAGAGCAGAAGTAGTGACTCCATGTGTCAAATATGACATGTCTGAAGATATTTAGTCATTATTGATTAGATTTGCTGTTTCTTTGTCCATGCAGGAGAGTTTGGATCAGTCTATGAAGGAGTTTTTTCCCCATCTGAAGACATGAACATGAAGGTGGCTGTAAAAACTATGAGAGGTTTGTTTACTACATGTTGTCAGAATATGCATTTGTCAAACGTATTTTACTTTCATAGTTTTTATTTGAATTTCCTCCAGTTGGAATCCACAGTTCAGCAGAGCTACACGAGTTTCTGAAAGAGGCCGAGATCATGAAGAACTTTGATCATGAGAATGTGCTTCAGTTACTCGGTAAGACTAAGATTAATCAACACAATACACAATTCATGTTATTAATCATGTCAGCATGAATAAATATAATACACAATTCATGTTATTAATCATGTCAGCATGAATAAATACAATACACAATTCATGTTATTAATCATGTCAACATGAATAAATACAATACACAATTCATGTTATTAATCATGTCAGCATGAATGAATACAATACACAATTCATGTTATTAATCAGGTCAACATGAATAAATACAATACACAATTCATGTTATTAATCATGTCAGCATGAATAAATACAATACACAATTCATGTTATTAATCATGTCAACATGAATAAATACAATACACAATTCATGTTATTAATCATGTCAACATGAATAAATACAATACACAATTCATGTTATTAATCAGGTCAACATGAATAAATACAATACACAATTCATGTTATTAGTCATGTCAGCATGAATAAATACAATACACAATTCATGTTATTAATCAGGTCAACATGAATAAATACAATACACAATTCATGTTATTAATCATGTCAACATGAATAAATACAATACACAATTCATGTTATTAATCAGGTCAACATGAATAAATACAATACACAATTCATGTTATTAATCATGTCAGCATGAATAAATACAATACACAATTCATGTTATTAATCAGGTCAACATGAATAAATACAATACACAATTCATGTTATTAATCATGTCAGCATGAATAAATACAATACACAATTCATGTTATTAATCATGTCAACATGAATAAATACAATACACAATTCATGTTATTAGTCATGTTAACATGAATAAATACAATACACAATTCATGTTATTAATCAGGTCAGCATGAATAAATACAATACACAATTCATGTTATTAATCATGTCAACATGAATAAATACAATACACAATTCATGTTATTAGTCATGTTAACATGAATAAATACAATACACAATTCATGTTATTAATCATGTCAACATGAATAAATACAATACACAATTCATGTTATTAGTCATGTTAACATGAATAAATACAATACACAATTCATGTTATTAATCATGTCAGCATGAATAAATACAATACACAATTCATGTTATTAATCAGCTCAACATGAATAAATACAATACACAATTCATGTTATTAATCAGGTCAACATGAATAAATACAATACACAATTCATGTTATTAGTCATGTTAAAATGAATAAATACAATACACAATTCATGTTATTAATCAGGTCAACATGAATAAATACAATACACAATTCATGTTATTAGTCAGGTCAACATGAATAAATACAATACACAATGCATGTTATTAATCAGGTCAACATGAATAAATACAATACACAATTCATGTTATTAATCATGTCAACATGAATAAATACAATACACAATTCATGTTATTAATCATGTCAACATGAATAAATACAATACACAATTCATGTTATTAATCATGTTAACATGAATAAATACAATACACAATTCATGTTATTAATCATGTCAACATGAATAAATACAATACACAATTCATGTTATTAATCAATACAATACACAATTCATGTTATTAATCAATACAATACACAATTCATGTTATTAATCAATACAATACACAATTCATGTTATTAATCATGTAAGCATGAATAAATACAATACACAATGCATGTTATTAATCATGTCAACATGAATAAATACAATACAAAATTCATGTTATTAATCATGTCAACATGAATAAATACAATACACAATTCATGTTATTAATCATGTCAACATGAATAAATACAATACACAATTCATGTTATTAATCAATACAATACACAATTCATGTTATTAATCATGTCAACATGAATAAATACAATACACAATTCATGTTATTAATCATGTCAACATGAATAAATACAATACACAATTCATGTTATTAATCATGTCACCATGAATAAATACAATACACAATTCATGTTATCAATCATGTCAACATGAATAAATACAATACACAATTCATGTTATTAATCATGTCAGCATGAATAAATACAATACACAATTCATGTTATTAATCAGGTCAACATGAATAAATACAATACACAATTCATGTTATTAATCATGTCAGCATGAATAAATACAATACACAATTCATGTTATTAATCATGTCAACATGAATAAATACAATACACAATTCATGTTATTAGTCATGTTAACATGAATAAATACAATACACAATTCATGTTATTAATCAGGTCAGCATGAATAAATACAATACACAATTCATGTTATTAATCATGTCAACATGAATAAATACAATACACAATTCATGTTATTAGTCATGTTAACATGAATAAATACAATACACAATTCATGTTATTAATCATGTCAACATGAATAAATACAATACACAATTCATGTTATTAGTCATGTTAACATGAATAAATACAATACACAATTCATGTTATTAATCATGTCAGCATGAATAAATACAATACACAATTCATGTTATTAATCAGCTCAACATGAATAAATACAATACACAATTCATGTTATTAATCAGGTCAACATGAATAAATACAATACACAATTCATGTTATTAATCATGTCAACATGAATAAATACAATACACAATTCATGTTATTAGTCATGTTAAAATGAATAAATACAATACACAATTCATGTTATTAATCAGGTCAACATGAATAAATACAATACACAATTCATGTTATTAGTCAGGTCAACATGAATAAATACAATACACAATGCATGTTATTAATCAGGTCAACATGAATAAATACAATACACAATTCATGTTATTAATCATGTCAACATGAATAAATACAATACACAATTCATGTTATTAATCATGTCAACATGAATAAATACAATACACAATTCATGTTATTAATCATGTTAACATGAATAAATACAATACACAATTCATGTTATTAATCATGTCAACATGAATAAATACAATACACAATTCATGTTATTAATCAATACAATACACAATTCATGTTATTAATCAATACAATACACAATTCATGTTATTAATCAATACAATACACAATTCATGTTATTAATCATGTAAGCATGAATAAATACAATACACAATGCATGTTATTAATCATGTCAACATGAATAAATACAATACAAAATTCATGTTATTAATCATGTCAACATGAATAAATACAATACACAATTCATGTTATTAATCATGTCAACATGAATAAATACAATACACAATTCATGTTATTAATCAATACAATACACAATTCATGTTATTAATCAATACAATACACAATTCATGTTATTAATCATGTCAACATGAATAAATACAATACACAATTCATGTTATTAATCATGTCAACATGAATAAATACAATACACAATTCATGTTATTAATCATGTCACCATGAATAAATACAATACACAATTCATGTTATCAATCATGTCAACATGAATAAATACAATACACAATTCATGTTATTAATCATGTCAGCATGAATAAATACAATACACAATTCATGTTATTAATCATGTCAACATGAATAAATACAATACACAATTCATGTTATTAATCAATACAATACACAATTCATGTTATTAATCAATACAATACACAATTCATGTTATTAATCAATACAATACACAATTCATGTTATTAATCATGTCAACATGAATAAATACAATACACAATTCATGTTATCAATCATGTCAACATGAATAAATACAATACACAATCATGTTATTAATCAGGTCAACATGAATAAATACAATACACAATTCATGTTATTAATCAGGTCAACATGACTAAATACAATACACAATTCATGTTATTAATCAGGTCAACATGAATAAATACAATACACAATTCATGTTATTAATCATGTCAACATGAATAAATACAATACACAATTCATGTTATTAATCAGGTCAACATGACTAAATACAATACACAATTCATGTTATTAGTCATGTTAACATGAATAAATGCAATACACAATTCATGTTATTAATCAGCTCAACATGAATAAATACAATACACAATTCATGTTATTAATCAGGTCAACATGAATAAATACAATACACAATTCATGTTATTAATCATGTCAACATGAATAAATACAATACACAATTCATGTTATTAGTCATGTTAACATGAATAAATACAATACACAATTCATGTTATTAATCAGGTCAACATGAATAAATACAATACACAATTCATGTTATTAATCAGGTCAACATGAATAAATACAATACACAATTCATGTTATTAGTCAGGTCAACATGAATAAATACAATACACAATGCATGTTATTAATCAGGTCAACATGAATAAATACAATACACAATTCATGTTATTAATCATGTCAACATGAATAAATACAATACACAATTCATGTTATTAATCATGTCAACATGAATAAATACAATACACAATTCATGTTATTAATCATGTCAGCATGAATAAATACAATACACAATTCATGTTATTAATCATGTCAACATGAATAAATACAATACACAATTCATGTTATTAATCAATACAATACACAATTCATGTTATTAATCAATACAATACACAATTCATGTTATTAATCATGTCAACATGAATAAATAAAATACACAATTCATGTTATTAATCATGTCAACATGAATAAATACAATACACAATTCATGTTATTAATCAGGTCAACATGAATAAATACAATACACAATTCATGTTATTAATCATGTCAACATGAATAAATACAACACACAATTCATGTTATTAATCAATACAATACACAATTCATGTTATTAATCAATACAATACACAATTCATGTTATTAATCAATACAATACACAATTCATGTTATTAATCATGTCAACATGAATAAATACAATACACAATTCATGTTATTAATCAATGCAATACACAATTCATGTTATTAATCAGGTCAACATGAATAAATACAATACACAATTCATGTTATTCATCAGGTCAACATGACTAAATACAATACACAATTCATGTTATTAGTCATGTTAACATGAATAAATACAATACACAATTCATGTTATTAATCAGGTCAACATGAATAAATACAATACACAATTCATGTTATTAATCAGGTCAACATGAATAAATACAATACACAATTCATGTTATTAATCAGGTCAACATGAATAAATACAATACACAATTCATGTTATTCATCAGGTCAACATGACTAAATACAATACACAATTCATGTTATTAGTCATGTTAACATGAATAAATACAATACACAATTCATGTTATTAGTCAGGTCAACATGAATAAATACAATACACAATTCATGTTATTAATCATGTCAACATGAATAAATACAATACACAATTCATGTTATTAATCAGGTCAACATGACTAAATACAATACACAATTCATGTTATTAGTCATGTTAACATGAATAAATACAATACACAATTCATGTTATTAATCATGTCAACATGAATAAATACAATACACAATTCATGTTATTAATCATGTCAGCATGAATAAATACAATACACAATTCATGTTATTAATCATGTCAGCATGAATAAATACAATACACAATTCATGTTATTAATCATGTCAACATGAATAAATACAATACACAATTCATGTTATTAATCAGGTCAACATGACTAAATACAATACACAATTCATGTTATTAGTCATGTTAACATGAATAAATACAATACACAATTCATGTTATTAATCAGGTCAACATGAATAAATACAATACACAATTCATGTTATTAATCAGGTCAACATGAATAAATACAATACACAATTCATGTTATTAATCATGTCAACATGAATAAATACAATACACAATTCATGTTATTAGTCATGTTAACATGAATAAATACAATACACAATTCATGTTATTAGTCATGTTAACATGAATAAATACAATACACAATTCATGTTATTAATCAGGTCAACATGAATAAATACAATACACAATTCATGTTATTAGTCAGGTCAACATGAATAAATACAATACACAATGCATGTTATTAATCAGGTCAACATGAATAAATACAATACACAATTCATGTTATTAATCATGTCAACATGAATAAATACAATACACAATTCATGTTATTAATCATGTCAACATGAATCAATACAATACACAATTCATGTTATTAATCATGTTAACATGAATAAATACAATACACAATTCATGTTATTAATCATGTCAACATGAATCAATACAATACACAATTCATGTTATTAATCAATACAATACACAATTCATGTTATTAATCAATACAATACACAATTCATGTTATTAATCAATACAATACACAATTCATGTTATTAATCATGTCAACATGAATAAATACAATACACAATGCATGTTATTAATCATGTCAACATGAATAAATACAATACACAATTCATGTTATTAATCATGTCAACATGAATAAATACAATACACAATTCATGTTATTAATCAATACAATACACAATTCATGTTATTAATCAATACAATACACAATTCATGTTATTAATCAATACAATACACAATTCATGTTATTAATCATGTCAACATGAATAAATACAATACACAATTCATGTTATCAATCATGTCAACATGAATAAATACAATACACAATTCATGTTATTGATCATGTCAACATGAATAAATACAATACACAATTCATGTTATTAATCAATGCAATACACAATTCATGTTATTAATCAGGTCAACATGAATAAATACAATACACAATTCATGTTATTAATCAATGCAATACACAATTCATGTTATTAATCAGGTCAACATGAATAAATACAATACACAATTCATGTTATTAATCAGGTCAACATGACTAAATACAATACACAATTCATGTTATTAGTCATGTTAACATGAATAAATACAATACACAATTCATGTTATTAATCAGGTCAACATGAATAAATACAATACACAATTCATGTTATTAATCAGGTCAACATGACTAAATACAATACACAATTCATGTTATTAGTCATGTTAACATGAATAAATACAATACACAATTCATGTTATTAATCAGGTCAACATGAATAAATACAAATCACAATTCATGTTATTAATCAGGTCAACATGACTAAATACAATACACAATTCATGTTATTAATCATGTTAACATGAATAAATACAATACACAATTCATGTTATTAATCATGTCAGCATGAATAAATACAATACAAAATTCATGTTATTAATCAGGTCAACATGAATAAATACAATACACAATTCATGTTATTAGTCATGTTAACATGAATAAATACAATACACAATTCATGTTATTAATCATGTCAACATGAATAAATACAATACACAATTCATGTTATTAGTCATGTTAACATGAATAAATACAATACACAATTCATGTTATTAATCATGTCAGCATGAATAAATACAATACACAATTCATGTTATTAATCATGTCAACATGAATAAATACAATACACAATTCATGTTATTAATCAGGTCAACATGAATAAATACAATACACAATTCATGTTATTAATCATGTCAACATGAATAAATACAATACACAATTCATGTTATTAATCATGTCAACATGAATAAATACAATACACAATTCATGTTATTAATCAGGTCAACATGACTAAATACAATACACAATTCATGTTATTAGTCATGTTAACATGAATAAATACAATACACAATTCATGTTATTAATCAGGTCAACATGAATAAATACAATACACAATTCATGTTATTAATCAGGTCAACATGAATAAATACAATACACAATTCATGTTATTAATCATGTCAACATGAATAAATACAATACACAATTCATGTTATTAGTCATGTTAACATGAATAAATACAATACACAATTCATGTTATTAATCAGGTCAACATGAATAAATACAATACACAATTCATGTTATTAATCATGTCAACATGAATAAATACAATACACAATTCATGTTATTAATCAATACAATACACAATTCATGTTATTAATCAGGTCAACATGAATAAATACAATACACAATTCATGTTATTAATCATGTCAACATGAATAAATACAATACACAATTCATGTTATTAATCAGGTCAACATGACTAAATACAATACACAATTCATGTTATTAGTCATGTTAACATGAATAAATACAATACACAATTCATGTTATTAATCATGTCAACATGAATAAATACAATACACAATTCATGTTATTAGTCATGTTAACATGAATAAATACAATACACAATTCATGTTATTAATCAGGTCAACATGAATAAATACAATACACAATTCATGTTATTAATCATGTCAACATGAATAAATACAATACACAATTCATGTTATTAATCATGTCAACATGAATAAATACAATACAAAATTCATGTTATTAATCATGTCAACATGAATAAATACAATACACAATTCATGTTATTAATCATGTCAACATGAATAAATACAATACACAATTCATGTTATTAATCAATACAATACACAATTCATGTTATTAATCAATACAATACACAATTCATGTTATTAATCATGTCAGCATGAATAAATACAATACACAATTCATGTTATTAATCAGGTCAACATGAATAAATACAATACACAATTCATGTTATTAATCATGTCACCATGAATAAATACAATACACAATTCATGTTATTAATCAATGCAATACACAATTCATGTTATTAATCAGGTCAACATGAATAAATACAATACACAATTCATGTTATTAATCAGGTCAACATGAATAAATACAATACACAATTCATGTTATTAATCATGTCAACATGAATAAATACAATACACAATTCATGTTATTCATGTCAACATGAATAAATACAATACACAATTCATGTTATTAATCAGGTCAACATGAATAAATACAATACACAATTCATGTTATTAATCATGTCAACATGAATAAATACAATACACAATTCATGTTATTAATCAGGTCAACATGAATAAATATAATACACAATTCATGTTATTAATCAGGTCAACATGAATAAATACAATACACAATTCATGTTATTAATCAGGTCAACATGAATAAATACAATACACAATTCATGTTATTAATCATATGAATACCAATTATCACAATTAATAATTCAACAAATTAATCGTAATTACATGACGTCAGTCAAGACGTGATTCCAAGTATTAATTATATTAACTTGAATTAAAGTAAGTATTCATCTTATAATCAAAGTGATATTAATTGTTATAATATCTATCTGTTTTATTACATCAATTATGTTTATCATAGATTGGAATCCCTATTAGAAATATCAAACGACAACAAGGGAGTAAAAGTGGTAACAGTTTTTCTGCAGCTTTCTGCAGTTTGTCTGGATGAAAAATGTTACAGTTCATCCTGTAGGGGGCGCTGTGTAAACGAGAACAGTTAAAATCTCTTTGTATTGATGTTACATTGTCCTTTAGGGGGCGCTGTGTAAAAGAGAACAGTTAAAATCTCTTGATAATGATGTTACTTTGTCCTGTAGGGGGCGCTGTGTAAAAGAGAACAGTTAAAATCTCTGTATAATGATGTTACTTTGTCCTGTAGGGGGCGCTGTGTAAAAGAGAACAGTTAAAATCTCTTGATAATGATGTTACTTTGTCCTGTAGGGGGCGCTGTGTAAAAGAGAACAGTTTAAATCTCTTTATAATGACGTTACTTTGTCCTGTAGGGGGCGCTGTGTAAAAGAGAACAGTTTAAATCTCTTTATAATGATGTTACTTTGTCCTGTAGGGGGCGCTGTGTAAAAGAGAACAGTTTAAATCTCTTTATAATGATGTTACTTTGTCCTGTAGGGGGCGCTGTGTAAAAGAGAACAGTTCAAATCTCTTTATAATGATGTTACTTTGTCCTGTAGGGGGCGCTGTGTAATCGAGACTAGTTTATATCTCTTTATATTGATGTTACTTTCTCCTGTAGGGGGCGCTGTGTAAAAGAGAATAGTTCAAATGTCTTGATAATGATGTCACTTTGTCCTTTAGGGGGTGCTGTGTAAAAGAGAACAGATAAGATCTCTGAAAATTGATGTTACCTTGTCCTTTGGGGGGTGCTATGTGATCGAGAACAGTTTAAATCTCTTTATATTGATGTTACTCTGTCCTGTAGGGGGCGCTGTGTAATTGATGTTTGGATCTTCATCCTGCAGGGGTCGCTGTGCAGAGGGAGCAAGACTCTCCACTTCCTGTTCCTCTTGTTATCCTTCCGTACATGAAACATGGAGATTTACGGCGTTTTCTCATCGCCACACGTTACGGAGACCTTCCCATGGTAACAGAGATGTTTTATTTCCATCAGACAGGGTCCTGAAATAAAAACACTTTAAAACATTTTATTTTAGATAAAATATAGAAATGTCAGAAGTCTGGTGGAGTTTTCTGATTAATAATCATCAACCACAGAAAGTTCTAGAAGAGGTCTGAGTGATGCCAGCTGTCCAATTTTTGGGTGTTGTGGTCAAATTGGAACCTACGTCTCAAACTAACCTTAAAACAGATGAACAGGTGGAGTTAGATAAGCCACACCCCTAATTATTCATTACTGGAATTCCATTTTATATAAGAGTAAAAGCATGAACCCCTAAAAACATTAAATATTCTGACCAAACTTTGCTGTGCGAGAGTCCTATTGTATCTGAAGGAATTAGAGCCTGAACACTGTCAGAAACCTCACAGGTATGTTCATACCTCCACCCTGAATACATTCATGTTCAATATACCTTGTTCTATCACAGCGCCCCCTGCTGGCAACACAAAGTTACTTTTTTTACATATAGTGTCCTCATTCCTCCATGCTTGGTTCAATCTTCCTCGAAGTTGTTCTGGAACAATCCTAACACCTCAGCCATTTTGCCAATCCAAGCCTCAAAGACCTGCCTCTAACCCTGTCACCATGGCGACGCCTCAAATGTCAAAAAACAGGAAGTTGTGTATTCATTGACTTATCAGCATAGAGCAAGCACCAAATGTAATATGCAGGAACCATTTAGGTCACTCTTACAAACATATGATTTTATTAGGGGGCGTGGCCTAAAAGCTCAATGGCGCCCCCTACAACATTTCAAAACATCAGCCCCTGCAACAGGTTTAACATAGGATTCTGAAAATTTGGTGGGCGTGTGCTGTGATGAGCTGTTTGCATGTGGGCGTGTTCAGTGTGATACTGTTGTCTTCCTCTAAAACTTTGAAGACCAGAGAATAATCTCATTCAAAGTTACATCAGTATTCAGTGAAAAAGTTTCCAAAAAGAGGCCTTATTTTGACATTCCGGGGAAGCTGGTGGACTTCCTGTTGGGATTTTGGCATTGGTCCAAGAGACTTTATTGGAGGTGTGGTACACGCCAAAAATCATGTGTCTAGGTTAAAAGCAGAACGGGAGCTGATTGTTTTTGCCACATTGGGGCGCTGTGAAAAAGAAAGGAATCAGAGGTATGGATGTAATCAGGATGAATGTGTGACCATCCCTGTTACATTTGGTGCTGACTGATGAAAGCACTGAAACGTCATGTGGAGTCATTCACCTAAAAAACAGCCAAAAATATTTTTAACTATAGAGAAAACTCACAAATAGCAGAAGGTGAGATCTCAAACTTGTCTGGTTTGTGGAAAAAAACTGGACAAATGCCCTCAAACTGGTTCATTAAAATATGAAATTTGTGAATCACCCAAAAATGTCTAAAATTGACCAAAAATTGTTTGGTTGCGTGGTTCCTGTTCGTTTTAGAGGATGGACCAAAGAGGATTTTTTTTCCATTCAGACCTTATACATACATGTACCATTTCATGTCTGTAGGTCTTACCCAGCCCCCTATCTCACTTTTGGGGCTCCTGTGTGATGGACCTGCATAAAATCCACCACCAGATGGCTATTTCCACTGGGGGACAATTTTGGGGAATGTTTGGTGGGTTTGGGGGCATGTTAACGCCGCAAATTACCAAAAAAAAAAAGGCCTACAGATACGAAAGGGCACAGACACTAATGATAATACATTTCAGATCACTATGTTATATTCTTCAAGGAAAAGAATAAAAAACAGCAGAAAAAAAATCACCAGATTATTGATTTATGTTTACATTGATTTTAATAACAAGTTTGAATATTCATCATGACATCAGATTATCTTATAATGATGAATAATTTCACCATTTGGCTGTTAAATGAAACTCCTGTCTGCAGGCTGTTCCTCTCAGGACTCTGGTTGGCTTCATGGTGGACATCTCTGCCGGGATGGTCTATTTGAGTTCTAAAGGATTCCTGCATCGAGATCTTGCCGCACGCAACTGCATGTGAGTAACTATGTGAGTAACTGCATGTGAGTAACTGCATGTGAGTAACTGTATGTGAGTAACTGCATGTGAGTAACTGCATGTGAGTAACTATGTGAGTAACTGCATGTGAGTAACTGCCTGTGAGTAACTGCATGTGAGTAACTGCCTGTGAGTAACTGCATGTGAGTAACTATGTGAGTAACTGCATGTGAGTAACTGTATGTGAGTAACTGTATGTGAGTAACTGCATGTGAGTAACTGCATGTGAGTAACTATGTGAGTAACTGCATGTGAGTAACTATGTGAGTAACTGCATGTGAGTAACTATGTGAGTAACTGCATGTGAGTAACTGTATGTGAGTAACTGCATGTAAGTAACTGTATGTGAGTAACTGTATGTGAGTAACTGTATGTGAGTAACTGCATGTGAGTAACTGTATGTGAGTAACTGTATGTGAGTAACTGTATGTGAGTAATTGTATGTGAGTAACTGTATGTGAGTAAATTTATATGACTAACTGTATGTGAGTAACTGTATGTGAGTAATTGTGTGTGAGTAACTGCATGTAAGTAACTGTATGTGAGTAACTGTATGTGAGTAACTGCATGTGAGTAACTGCATGTGAGTAACTGCATGTGAGTAACTGTATGTGAGTAACTATGTGAGTAACTGCATGTGAGTAACTATGTGAGTAACAGTATGTGAGTAACTGCATGTGAGTAACTGCATGTGAGTTACTATGTGAGTAACTGCATGTGAGTAACTATGTGAGTAACTGCATGTGAGTAACTGCATGTGAGTAACTGCTTGTGAGTAACTGCATGTGAGTAACTGCATGTGAGTAACTATGTGAGTAACTGTATGTGAGTAACTGTATGTGAGTAACTATGTGAGTAACTGCATGTGAGTAACTATGTGAGTAACTGTATGTGAGTAACTGCATGTGAGTAACTGCATGTGAGTAACTGCTTGTGAGTAACTGCATGTGAGTAACTGCATGTGAGTAACTATGTGAGTAACTGTATGTGAGTAACTGCTTGTGAGTAACTGCATGTGAGTAACTGCATGTGAGTAACTATGTGAGTAACTGCATGTGAGTAACTGCATGTGAGTAACTGCATGTGAGTAACTGCATGTGAGTAACTATGTGAGTAACTGCATGTGAGTAACTGCATGTGAGTAACTGTATGTGAGTAACTATGTGAGAAACTGCATGTGAGTAACTGCATGTGAGTAACTGTATGAGTAACTATGTGAGTAACTGCATGTGAGTAACTGCATTTGAGTAACTATGTGAGTAACTGCATGTGAGTAACTGTATGTGAGTAACTGTATGTGAGTAACTATGTGAGTAACTGCATGTGAGTAACTGCATTTGAGTAACTATGTAAGTAACTGCATGTGAGTAACTGCATGTGAGTAACTGCATGTGAGTAACTGTATGTGAGTAACTGCATGTGAGTAACTGCATGTGAGTAACTGCATGTGAGTAACTGTGTAAGTAACTGTATGTGAGTAACTATGTGAGTAACTGCATGTGAGTAACTGCATTTGAGTAACTATGTGAGTAACTGCATGTGAGTAACTGTATGTGAGTAACTGTATGTGAGTAACTGCATGTGAGTAACTATATGAGTAACTTCATGTGAGTAACTGCATGTGAGTAACTGCCTGTGAGTAACTGCATGTGAGTAACTATGTGAGTAACTGCATGTGAGTAACTGTATGTGAGTAATTGTGTGTGAGTAACTGCATGTGAGTAACTGTATGTGAGTAACTGCATGTGAGTAACTGTATGTGAGTAATTGTGTGTGAGTAACTGCATGTGAGTAACTGTATGTGAGTAACTGTATGTGAGTAATTGTGTGTGAGTAACTGCATGTGAGTAACTGCATGTGAGTAACTGTATGTGAGTAATTGTGTGTGAGTAACTGCATGTGAGTAACTGCATGTGAGTAACTGTATGTGAGTAACTGCATGTGAGTAACTGTATGTGAGTAACTGTATGTGAGTAATTGTGTGTGAGTAACTGCATGTGAGTAACTGTATGTGAGTAATTGTGTGTGAGTAACTGCATGTGAGTAACTGCATGTGAGTAACTGTTTGTGAGTAACTGCATGTGAGTAACTGTATGTGAGTAACTGTATGTGAGTAAATTTATATGACTAACTGTATGTGAGTAACTGCATGTGAATAACTGTATGTGAGTAACTGTATGTGAGTAAATTTATATGACTAACTGTATGTGAGTAACTGCATGTGAGTAACTGTATCTGAGTAATTGTGTGTGAGTAACTGTATGTGAGTAAATTTATATGACTAACTGTATGTGAGTAACTGCATGTGAGTAACTGTATGTGAGTAACTGTATGTGAGTAATTGTATGTGAGTAACTGTATGTGAGTAAATTTATATGACTAACTGTATGTGAGTAACTGTATGTGAGTAATTGTGTGTGAGTAACTGCATGTAAGTAACTGTATGTGAGTAACTGTATGTGAGTAACTGTATGTGAGTAACTGCATGTGAGTAACTGTATGTGAGTAACTGTATGTGAGTAACTGTATGTGAGTAACTGCATGTGAGTAAATTTATATGACTAACTGTATGTGAGTAACTGTATGTGAGTAATTGTGTGTGAGTAACTGCATGTGAGTAACTGTATGTGAGTAACTGTATGTGAGTAACTGCATGTGAGTAACTGCATGTGAGTAACTGTATGTGAGTAACTGTATGTGAGTAACTGTATGTGAGTAACTGCATGTGAGTAAATTTATATGACTAACTGTATGTGAGTAACTGTATGTGAGTAATTGTGTGTGAGTAACTGCATGTAAGTAACTGTATGTGAGTAACTGTATGTGAGTAACTATGTGAGAAACTGCATGTAAGTAACTGTATGAGTAACTATGTGAGTAACTGCATGTGAGTAACTGCATTTGAGTAACTATGTGAGTAACTGCATGTAAGTAACTGTATGTGAGTAACTGTATGTGAGTAACTATGTGAGAAACTGCATGTGAGTAACTGTATGAGTAACTATGTGAGTAACTGCATGTGAGTAACTGCATTTGAGTAACTATGTGAGTAACTGCATGTGAGTAACTGTATGTGAGTAACTGTATGTGAGTAACTATGTGAGTAACTGCATGTGAGTAACTGTATGAGTAACTATGTGAGTAACTGAATGTGAGTAACTGCATTTGAGTAACTATGTGAGTAACTGCATGTGAGTAACTGTATGTGAGTAACTGTATGTGAGTAACTATGTGAGTAACTATGTGAGTAACTGCATGTGAGTAACTGCATGTGAGTAACTGTATGTGAGTAACTATGTGAGAAACTGCATGTGAGTAACTGTATGAGTAACTATGTGAGTAACTGCATGTGAGTAACTGCATTTGAGTAACTATGTAAGTAACTGCATGTGTGTAACTGCATGTGAGTAACTGCATGTGAGTAACTGCATGTGAGTAACTGTATGTGAGTAACTGCATGTGAGTAACTGCATGTGAGTAACTGCATGTGAGTAACTGCATGTGAGTAACTGCATTTGAGTAACTATGTGAGTAACTGTGTAAGTAACTGTATGTGAGTAACTATGTGAGTAACTGCATGTGAGTAACTGCATTTGAGTACCTATGTGAGTAACTGCATGTGAGTAACTGTATGTGAGTAACTGTATGTGAGTAACTATGTGAGTAACTGCATGTGAGTAACTATATGAGTAACTTCATGTGAGTAACTGCATGTGAGTAACTGCATGTGAGTAACTGTATGTGAGTAATTGTGTGTTAGTAACTGCATGTGAGTAACTGTATGTGAGTAACTGTATGTGAGTAATTGTGTGTGAGTAACTGCATGTGAGTAACTGTATGTGAGTAACTGCATGTGAGTAAATTTATATGACTAACTGTATGTGAGTAACTGCATGTGAGTAACTGCATGTGAGTAACTGCATGTGAGTAACTGCATGTGAGTAACTGTATGTGAGTAATTGTGTGTGAGTAACTGCATGTGAGTAACTGTATGTGAGTAACTGTGTGTGAGTAATTGTGTGTGAGTAACTGCATGTGAGTAACTGCATGTGAGTAACTGTATGTGAGTAATTGTGTGTGAGTAACTGTATGTGAGTAACTGCATGTGAGTAACTATGTGAGTAACTGCATGTGAGTAACTGTATGTGAGTAACTGTATGTGAGTAATTGTGTGTGAGTAACTGCATGTGAGTAACTGCATGTGAGTAACTGTATGTGAGTAATTGTGTGTGAGTAACTGCATGTGAGTAACTGCATGTGAGTAACTGCATGTGAGTAACTGTATGTGAGTAACTGCATGTGAGTAACTGTATGTGAGTAACTGCATGTGAGTAACTGTATGTGAGTAACTGTATGTGAGTAAATTTATATGACTAACTGTATGTGAGTAACTGTATGTGAGTAAATTTATATGACTAACTGCATGTGAGTAACTGTATGTGAGTAACTGTATGTGAGTAAATTTATATGACTAACTGTATGTGAGTAACTGCATGTGAGTAACTGCATGTGAGTAACTGTATCTGAGTAATTGTGTGTGAGTAACTGTATGTGAGTAAATTTATATGACTAACTGTATGTGAGTAACTGCATGTGAGTAACTGTATGTGAGTAACTGTATGTGAGTAATTGTATGTGAGTAACTGTATGTGAGTAAATTTATATGACTAACTGTATGTGAGTAACTGTATGTGAGTAATTGTGTGTGAGTAACTGCATGTAAGTAACTGTATGTGAGTAACTGTATGTGAGTAACTGTATGTGAGTAACTGTATGTGAGCAAATTTATATGACTAACTGTATGTGAGTAACTGTATGTGAGTAATTGTGTGTGAGTTACTGTATGTGAGTAACTGTGAGTAACTGTATGTGAGTAACTGCATGTGAGTAACTGTATGTGAGTAACTGTATGTGAGTAACTGTATGTGAGTAACTGCATGTGAGTAAATTTATATGACTAACTGTATGTGAGTAACTGTATGTGAGTAGTTGTGTGTGAGTAACTGCATGTGAGTAACTGTATGTGAGTAACTGTATGTGAGTAACTGCATGTGAGTAACTGCATGTGAGTAACTGTATGTGAGTAACTGTATGTGAGTAACTGCATGTGAGTAAATTTATATGACTAACTGTATGTGAGTAACTGTATGTGACTAATTGTGTGTGAGTAACTGCATGTGAGTAACTGTATGTGAGTAACTGTATGTGAGTAACTGCATGTGAGTAAATTTATATGACTAACTGTATGTGAGTAACTGCATGTGAGTAAATTTATATGACTAACTGTATGTGAGTAACTGCATGTGAGTAAATTTATATGACTAACTGTATGTGAGTTACTGTATGTGAGTAACTGTATGTGAGTAACTGCATGTGAGTAAATTTATATGACTAACTGTATGTGAGTAACTGCATGTGAGTAAATTTATATGACTAACTGTATATGAGTTACTGTATGTGAGTAACTGTATGTGAGTAACTGCATGTGAGTAAATTTATATGACTAACTGTATGTGAGTTACTGTATGTGAGTAACTGTATGTGAGTAACTGCATGTGAGTAAATTAATATGACTAACTGTATGTGAGTAACTGCATGTGAGTAAATTTATATGACTAACTGTATGTGAGTAACTGCATGTGAGTAAATTTATATGACTAACTGTATATGAGTTACTGTATGTGAGTAACTGTATGTGAGTAACTGCATGTGAGTAAATTTATATGACTAACTGTATGTGAGTAATTGTGTGTGAGTAACTGCATGTGAGTAACTGCATGTGAGTAACTGTATGTGAGTAACTGCATGTGAGTAACTGTATGTGAGTAACTGTATGTGAGTAACTGCATGTGAGTAACAGTAAGTGAGTAACTGTATGTGAGTAACTGTATGTGAGTAACTGTATGTGAGTAACTGTATGTGAGTAACTGTATGTGAGTAACTGCATGTGAGTAAATTTATATGACTAACTGTATGTGAGTAATTGTGTGTGAGTAACTGCATGTGAGTAACTGCATGTGAGTAACTGTATGTGAGTAACTGCATGTGAGTAACTGTATGTGAGTAACTGTATGTGAGTAACTGTATGTGAGTAACTGTATGTGAGTAACTGCATGTGAGTAACAGTATGTGAGTAACTGTATGTGAGTAACTGCATGTGAGTAACTGTATGTGAGTAACTGTATGTGAGTAACTGTATGTGAGTAACTGTATGAGAGTAATTGTGTGTGAGTAACTGCATGTGAGTAACTGTATGTGAGTAACTGTATGTGAGTAACTGTATGAGAGTAATTGTGTGTGAGTAACTGCATGTGAGTAACTGCATGTGAGTAACTGTATGTGAGTAACTGCATGTGAGTAACTGTATGTGAGTAACTGTATGTGAGTAACTGCATGTGAGTAACTGTATGTGAGTAATTGTATGTGAGTAACTGCATGTGAGTAATTGTATGTGAGTAACTGTATGTGAGTAACTGCATGTGAGTAACTGCATGTGAGTAACTGTATGTGAGTAACTGCATGTGAGTAACTGTATGTGAGTAACTGTATGTGAGTAACTGCATGTGAGTAACTGTATGTGAGTAATTGTATGTGAGTAACTGCATGTGAGTAACTGTATGTGAGTAATTGTGTGTGAGTAACTGCATGTGAGTAACTGTATGTGAGTAATTGTATGTGAGTAACTGCATGTGAGTAATTGTATGTGAGTAACTGTATGTGAGTAACTGCATGTGAGTAACTGTATGTGACTAACTGTATGTGAGTAACTGTATGTGAGTAATTGTGTGTGAGTAACTGCATGTGAGTAACTGTATGTGAGTAATTGTATGTGAGTAACTGCATGTGAGTAACTGTATGTGACTAACTGTATGTGAGTAACTGTATGTGAGTAATTGTATGTGAGTAACTGCATGTGAGTAACTGCATGTGAGTAACTGTATGTGAGTAACTGTATGTGAGTAACTGCATGTGAGTAACTGTATGTGACTAACTGTATGTGAGTAACTGTATGTGAGTAACTGTATGTGAGTAATTGTGTGTGAGTAACTGCATGTGAGTAAATTTATATGACAAACTGTATGTGAGTAACTGTATGTGAGTAATTGTGTGTGAGTAAATTTATATGACTAACTGCATGTGAGTAACTGCATGTGAGTAAATTTATATGACTAACTGCATGTGAGTAACTGCATGTGAGTAAATTTATATGACTAACTGCATGTGAGTAACTGCATGTGAGTAAATTTATATGACTAACTGTATGTGAGTAATTGTGTGTGAGTAACTGCATGTGAGTAACTGCATGTGAGTAACTGTATGTGAGTAACTGCATGTGAGTAACTGTATGTGAGTAACTGTATGTGAGTAACTGCATGTGAGTAACAGTATGTGAGTAACTGTATGTGAGTAACTGCATGTGAGTAACTGTATGTGAGTAACTGTATGTGAGTAACTGTATGTGAGTAACTGTATGAGAGTAATTGTGTGTGAGTAACTGCATGTGAGTAACTGTATGTGAGTAACTGTATGTGAGTAACTGTATGAGAGTAATTGTGTGTGAGTAACTGCATGTGAGTAACTGCATGTGAGTAACTGTATGTGAGTAACTGCATGTGAGTAACTGTATGTGAGTAACTGTATGTGAGTAACTGCATGTGAGTAACTGTATGTGAGTAATTGTATGTGAGTAACTGCATGTGAGTAACTGTATGTGAGTAACTGTATGTGAGTAACTGCATGTGAGTAACTGCATGTGAGTAACTGTATGTGAGTAACTGCATGTGAGTAACTGTATGTGAGTAACTGTATGTGAGTAACTGCATGTGAGTAACTGTATGTGAGTAACTGTATGTGAGTAACTGCATGTGAGTAACTGTATGTGAGTAATTGTATGTGAGTAACTGCATGTGAGTAACTGTATGTGACTAACTGTATGTGAGTAACTGTATGTGAGTAATTGTATGTGAGTAACTGCATGTGAGTAACTGCATGTGAGTAACTGTATGTGAGTAACTGTATGTGAGTAACTGCATGTGAGTAACTGTATGTGACTAACTGTATGTGAGTAACTGTATGTGAGTAACTGTATGTGAGTAATTGTGTGTGAGTAACTGCATGTGAGTAAATTTATATGACAAACTGTATGTGAGTAACTGTATGTGAGTAATTGTGTGTGAGTAACTGCATGTGAGTAACTGCATGTGAGTAAATTTATATGACTAACTGCATGTGAGTAACTGCATGTGAGTAAATTTATATGACTAACTGTATGTGAGTAACTGTAGGGGGGGGCAGCAGGACCACCAGGAGCATCAGGACAGCTGGGATCACCTGTGGTCACATCCTCTTTTCTACCTGTTAATCGGAGTGATCCACAGACTTAGTGATGACCTCTGTATGACTGACCTGGGGGGAAAAATGTCTGGATAACATGAGAGCAGAGCAGGACGATGATGACCCAGTGGTTTCTGCTTGATGACCTTCCTGTTTATATTAATGTTTGTCTATCAATGATTGTGTCTTAATTGTGTATTGATAATCATAATTGTGGTGTTTTCTGTGCTACAGGCTGGGTGATGACCTTCGTGTTTGCGTTGCTGACTTTGGTTTGTCTAAAAAGATCTACAGCAGTAACTACTACCGTCAGAGGGTGGCGATCAGAGTGCCCATTAAATGGATGTCCCTGGAGAGTTTGTCTGATTCCGTCTACAGCACCAAGAGTGACGTGGTGAGTTCAGGAACACTGACCTGTACTGTGCCAGTATACTGTGTACTCTCCACGTCATTAGCATGCCATTGGCCACATGTTACACTACAGTCACATGACTTCATCAGCAAGCACCAGTGGCTAAGCTAGCTACAACCCCATTGACCTTTGATCTATTGACAGAATTAAGAATCAATAATCATAATGTTACAGCTACAGAGTTATCAAAGTCTCATTAAACAACATTTAAATGTTCTTACAGTTCTTTTTAACCCAATGCCTGAGAGCAGCAAAGCATTGTTGGTTTAGTAGGTTTGGTACGATCAGTTTCATCCTCGAAGATTTTGACCATTCAGATCAACACAGGGAAAAACAACTTGATGAGGCATCTGAGACCAGTCCTAGTCCTAGTCCTAGTTGTTAGACACTGGTCATCTGTTCACTCTGACATCCAGAGCGTTCCCAACCATTCTTGTCAAACTCAGCTGTTCACTAGGCTCCGACTCCACTGAAATCTTTGGGATGCTAATGTCAGCTCAGGTGGACACACCCCTCACCATCCCAGTTCTCCTTCTGAAACTTAAACACCACATTACTGTAGCATTCAAATACCCTGATACTCCTACAATTGACCTGTAGATTAAAATGTTGATTTTTTGTAAATAAGTCATCATGTTTATTGATCCTTTTTCCCCCGGCATGTCCAGTGGTCGTTTGGAGTGACCATGTGGGAAATTCTGTCCCGGGGAAAAACTCCATATCCTGGCATCCATAACCATGAGCTACTGGAGCTTCTGCGAACCGGATTCAGGCTGAAACCACCAGAGGAGTGTGACCCCCAACTGTAAGATGATCAATAATACTAATCTATATGTTCAAACACTGATCAATATGTTCAAACACTGATCAGTATGTTCAAACACTGACCAATATGTTCAAACACTGATCAATATGTTCAAACACTGATCAATATGTTCAAACACTGACCAATATGTTCAAACACTGATCAATATGTTCAAACACTGATCAGTATGTTCAAACACTGACCAATATGTTCAAACACTGATCAATATGTTCAAACACTGATCAGTATGTTCAAACACTGACCAATATGTTCAAACACTGATCAATATGTTCAAACACTGATCAATATGTTCAAACACTGATCAATATGTTCAAACACTGATCAATATGTTCAAACACTGATCAATATGTTCAAACACTGATCAGTATGTTCAAACACTGATCAATATGAACTAAAACCTTTTATGATTATTAATTGGTTATTGATTATGTGAACCACATTGATACCCCTCAGGTACCAGGTGATGAGGAGCTGAAACCTTTAATGGTTATTGATTGGTTATTGATTATGTGAACCACATTGATCCCCCTCAGGTACCAGGTGATGAGGAGCTGAAACCTTTAATGGTTATTGATTGGTTATTGATTATGTTAACCACATTGATCCCCCTCAGGTACCAGGTGATGAGGAGCTGCTGGGAGGAGACCCCGAGCGTCCGTCCAGACTTCAGCGAGCTGTTTGAGACTCTGAGCTGTTTCCTGTCTGACCTGCCTGAGGGGGAGGAGGTCAAGGTGACAGGAGAGTTGGCACTCTACATGAACCAGGCCCTGACCCAGGACCTGAACCAGGACCTGAACCAGGACCTGCAGGCCGCCGCTGCTCCTCAGACACACCAGAGGGCAGAGAACATCTACCTGCCCTCACCTGGAGGAGCTGCAGTCAGAGACGAGGAGGTGGAGGATGGATATCTGAAGTACAACCCAGACCAGTGAGAAACATCTGTTTAGAATCATTAACCTTATTATTCCTGTTTTTATGTTATTTACTGTAAAATAGAGTTAAATATACACTCAGAGGAATATCTGCAGTAGAGTCAACCAGTGAGAGTTGTTCATGTTTCTATGTTCTGTTAATTAAAGGATTTATAATGAAGACAAGAAATGAATGAGTTTTGTTTTTGTCTCATTAAAATAGAATGATGTATGGTGTTTTTTTCCTGTATGACCTAAAGTTAAAATAGATAAAAGTTCTTAAATAACTAAATTCAATAATAAGGGAGAACTAGGGCAGCCTTGGCGTATGCCTTGTTTAACCTCAGACCTTTTAGTTGAGCCTATAGGGAGGGACACAGAGCTATTCGTTCATTATAGATCATATTATCATCTTAATAGACTCTGAAACAAATCCAAAATATGTGTGTCTGTCTCGTGTGTGCTTCCCCAAGGTTAGCTATCTCTTGCAAAACATAACTGTAATATTCGAGGGGACAAGGAAGGGGGTTTGGGAAGGACACAGGCAGGGTCAGAATTTAAAATCATCCTGTTTTGTCAGTGAGACCGGTAAGGCTAACTACGATTTTGAAAAACCTAGTAGGGGACACACAGATGGCCAAAATCCTGAAAGATGGAAACTTGATGGTCCTCGTTTGTTGCAGCAACGAGGAGCAGAGAATGCGAGGTTAAAAGAAATCAGACGGTTTAAAGCTGTAAGTGTGAGTCGCAGTGACAACGGAGCTAAGTGGATTCAAGGAGTGATATGGGGATTGCCTGTTGGAGGAGCGGTGAGAGCTGCATGGCGACTGCAGGTAACCAGGGAGAAGGTGAGAAAGGAGAGTGAAGAAGTCTACGGAAAGCCGTTTGGTCATAAATTTGATATCGGTGATATAAACCATGCTTTAGCACTAACAGTACACGAGTAGACCTTACCGGTGAAGCCAAAAGTGTCATTAGTACTACTATTAGAGCTAGAGATGGTCACTAACACTACTAGTAGACGTTTTTTGGTCTACTAGTAGCACTAGTGAACACAGTCTACTGGTACTACTAGTAAAGCCAACATATTCACTACTGGTGCTACTAGTGGCACTAAATGCTAATGAGGAGGCGGGACAAGGATGTTTCCTATTGGCTCTCCTTTATCAGCTCCGCCCAAACAAAATGTAACCCTTTAAAGGCTGCCAAGTTTTTAGAGGTGCTTTCTGCAGCACCTTGAATACTTTTAATGCAGAGTAAAATATTAGATGAGTTTATTTTTTCTCTTAACAACAGTGACACAAAGGGCATTAGGTTGTTCTTTTATTGTGGAAATTTGCTGATTTCCTTGTCCTTTGTGAGTCTTTAACCATGAAAAACACAGTAGCGTTATCTTGGCTCATGGCAGTGGTTTTGCTTGTTTTAAATGTAAATGTGTTGACAAATGTCCATGTCAGAGTAATATGCTGTATTACTGGAGGTGGTGGCACTAACTCATATACTGTGATCTAATTTTTGTTTTTAAAAAGAATTACAGTAAAACAAAAGTAACAACTTTATTGTGAGCAACAACAGCTTGTTAAAAGCCTTCAGTCATCAAATGGTATTTGTCATGTAGCTGGTGAGGCTAACGGTCCTTGTGACTGTCCAGGTCTGGGGAACTCTCTAGGTATGTTTTTGTGGAGGTCCATTAGTCTGAGAAAAGTCCAGAGTGCAGAGAGCCTCTGTCTTTGAGTAGCTGCAACTGCATGTGAAAACTAGAATCATAAATGTCTATGAGAACTTAATAGATTAAAGATAGGTGTGTTCATACAATGACAGAAAATGTCAGTCTACAGGTTCATTAATGTTTATTATTCACATTCAAGTGGAAGCTTCCACAGCATGGAGAGGGACTGTAAACCATGTCAAAAGTCACATTTACAGTGAAAGGCTGTTCCCAGTAAAGGTGAGGTGATGAAGGATTTTTGTTATTCCAGTACAAAACATGTTGAGGTTGGTGATTTTGAAGCCTTTTGAAATTACAGTAAAACTCGACCCCTGTCCACTTGATTTAAAAAGCTATTTCTTGAGAAATTTGAGAGTCATATCTAAACTAAATCATCTCTCTCTCTCTCTTTACTAATCTACTGATTGATGTTAGACTGTTTAAAAATGTGTTGGGCCACATTTATTAAGCAGAAAAGTTCATTCATGAAAGGAGGGCCTCCCCCTTGGGTTCAGACAGGGCTCAAGTCCCACCATCATAGTCCATGGATAGTTGTGTTGTTGTGGTTTGATTTTCTTGCTTCTGCTATAAAGAGGTAGGAACTACAAATCAGCATTTACTGAAACATAAAATGTCTGTCATGATAATAAGCTAAACAGCCTCTCTTTTCAGTCGTTGATATTACATCTCTGAGTTAATAAACCCTATATATATCTTTATACTGTCCATCAGGTTGCACTCACTCACTCACTCATGTCTGAGTGATACACTTGATCTTAGCCAAAAGGCCGCCACGTCTCCCTCGCTCGCAGTGTGAGCGCCTGGGGCAAGCTTTTTCTTCCCTTTGTCACAATGATCCAAGATAAAGTGGCCCCATCAAGGCTGGGAATCCTGCACAAAGAGAGAAAACACAGCTGCTAGTCAACTTCCCAGGTGACGCTCCCTCATCTTCCTTCCTGTTCTGCTGACCGTTGCAGGTTTGTCACTTTCCAAGGGCATGTTTGTGCTGTTCTCCAGCAGGAGTGGCATGGTCTGGAGCATGATTCTGGTGTTCTAGAGCAGGTTTGGTGTGGTTTGGAGCATGATTCTGGTGTTCTAGAGCAGGTTTGGTGTGGTTTGGAGCATGATTCTGGTGTTCTAGAGCAGGATTGGTGTGGTTTGGAGCATGATTCTGGTGTTCTAGAGCAGGATTGGCATGGTCTTGAGCATGAGTCTGGTGTTCTAGAGCAGGTTTGGTGTGGTTTGGAGCATGATTCTGGTGTTCTAGAGCAGGATGGCGTGGCCTTGAGCATGATTCTGGTGTTCCACAGCAGGATTGGCATGGTCTTGAGCATGATTCTGGTGTTCTAGAGCAGGTTTGGTGTGGTTTGGAGCATGATTCTGGTGTTCTAGAGCAGGATGGCGTGGCCTTGAGCATGATTCTGGTGTTCTAGATCAGGATTGGCGTGGTCTTGAGCATGATTCTGGTGTTCTAGAGCAGGTTTGGCGTGGTCTTGAGCATGATTCTGGTGTTCTAGAGCAGGTTTGGCGTGGTTTGGAGCATGATTCTGGTGTTCTAGAGCAGGATTGGCGTGGTCTGGAGCATGACTCTGGTGTTCCAGAGCAGGATTGGCGTGGTCTGGAGCATGACTCTGGTGTTCCAGAGCAGGATTGGCGTGGTCTGGAGCATGATTCTGGTGTTCTAGAGCAGGATTGGCGTGGTCTTGAGCATGATTCTGGTGTTCTAGAGCAGGATTGGCGTGGTCTTGAGCATGATTCTGGTGTTCCACAGCAGGATCGGTGTGGTCTGGAGCATGATTCTGGTGTTCTAGAGCAGGATTGGCGGGGTCTTGATCATGATTATGGAGTTCTAGAGCAGGATTGGCGTGGTCTTGGGCATGATTCTGGTGTTCCACAGCAGGATTGGCGTGGTCTAGAGGCGTGGTCTAGAGCAGGATTGGTGTGGTCTGGAGCATGATTCTGGTGTTCTAGAGCAGGATTGGCATGGTCTGGAGCATGATTCTGGTGTTCTAGAGCAGGATTGGCGTGGTCTTGGGCATGATTCTGGTGTTCTAGAGCAGGATTGGCGGGGTCTTGGGCATGATTCTGGTGTTCCACAGCAGGATTGGCGTGGTCTAGAGGCGTGGTCTAGAGCAGGATTGGCATGGTCTGGAGCATGATTCTGGTGTTCTAGAGCAGGATTGGCGGGGTCTTGGGCATGATTCTGGTGTTCCACAGCAGGATTGGCGTGGTCTAGAGGCGTGGTCTAGAGCAGGATTGGCATGGTCTGGAGCATGATTCTGGTGTTCTAGAGCAGGATTGGCATGGTCTGGAGCATGATTCTGGTGTTCTAGACACCTGGGACTAATGTAGATCTAATTTAGTATAAATAAAAGCTGCAAGCCTCTTGTCTCATACATTATCCTGAATATGTGTTTTTCATGATTCTGAAGCTTATTTAAAATAAATTAATAAAAATTAAAGACACACATTCTGTCACTACTGTCATAAAAACCACGGCTCACCGCTACTTCTAAACTATAGTTAGGCTGTCATAAATATTTATCTATAGGAACTATGTGAAGAACAGAGCGACAGGAGAGTGACAGCTGAGGTACAAAAGTAAAGAGAAATCCTAATTTTAATGAAGAGATGATAGTAAAGAGTTTATTCATGTTATTTTCTTTTCTTTTCTTTTGGGGTGGGGGGGGGGGGGGTGGGGGGGTTTGGAAGACACAATATGAGCCATACAAACTATAGGCTATAAACAGTGGTCAACATATAAATGTAGAAAAGTCCTCACCAAATGTAAACTATAATGTAGACTTATTAAACCTGTCCAGGTGAGACGTGATTTACTCTATCAGCTGTTGTCAGGAAGAGTGCAAACTTATGTGGATTCAGATCATTGAGGTCCAGAAAATATTAATTGAATCCCTGTGTATGGTCTCGCAGGCGTGTGCTAGGATTGTGCAGCTGTGAAGAAATAACTTTTCCTGCTCTACACGTTTAATAAGCTCAGGAAAAAGTGCTAAATGATACAGTCCTAGGACAAATGCGTTTCTTCGGGTTCGTTTCCCAAAGGTAACGCTTTGGTTAACATACGCAGAAAACAAGTTTGTTAGGTTGAGGGTTTTTGTACAGAGGCTTACACAGAAAAAGTGCTCTCATCCACAGTAATTCAGCCTTTTAGCTAAACATAGCATGCTTTAAGTACAGCTGAGAAGTGCTGTGACATTGTTCTGTAAAATATAGTAGCTTCAATCATCTTTAACCCTTTGGTATCCCTTACAATGACTACAGACATATCTACCTAAGTGACAATTTCTGCACCTAATTTAGTGCTAAAATTAATATTTTGTATTATTTTAAATTGTTTTTGTTCTTGTTGTCTGTTTTTTTGGTCTGTCTTCTTGTTACTGTAAGTATGTACACTTCATCACCAATAAAAAACAAAAAAGAAAAAAACAGTTTGTTCTTTTTTAGTTATCACCTCCAGCTCTGATCATGACATAGCAAATCTTAGGTCATTTTTATGATTTTATGTGTTTTTAACTCTTTAAATGCCAGTGTATGCAATTTTCATTCAGCAAAATACTGCATTTTCCCACAAAAAATGCTAACTGTTTTTTTTTATTATTATTTATTATTATCAAAGATAGCCATTAGTCACTAATTCCCACCAACATCAAGTTTGGTGCGTTTTTATTTTTTGTACAGTGTCCAGAAATGGTTGGAAATTATGCAGAAGACGGACTAGGAAACATTTTGACATTTTATGTATCCCCAACAAAGCGTGTTGAAGTGGGGCTTCAGAGATTCAATTTCTCACTCCTGACATGCACAACCCAAGTTAATATTCCTATCAACACCCACAGACATTTTTATTTCAGTTCTTTTTGCCTTTTTTTCACAGAGATACTTAAAATCCCACTGTTATAGTGACTTTTCACTGCTTTGCAAAGGATAATGGCGCCATCTAGTGGTTTTAGTAAAAAATGCAAGTCTAAGGTTTCCATTCAAAAGTGCATCACTGATAATGGCTGGAGCAGTGATACATGGTATTGCAAATTTGCAATGAAAATGAGCAGTTATAATGGGTTTAAATGGGCCAGTTTGTCCCCTAAGGATATACGTGAGTATTTTTCCTATACACAATACCAAACTGGCCAATGTAATCATTTGGCTTGAAAAATTAAAAATGAGCAAAAATACACATCTTTTTGAAGTTTCATGCTGATCACATCAACAGAACACAAATTAGGTCAAGAATTAGAAACCAGAATGCAGAAATGTGCCTGGGTATACTGAAGGGTTAAAGGGTGAATGTGTACGAGTGTCACTGAGAGGAACAACAAACACTGACAACTACACTGCAGTCTGAGGCTGTTACGCTCCCGTTTCTTCTTTGCTGCATATTTTACAGGGATTAATGTGTTGCTGTGGTACGGTTCCTGGGACACATGATCATCTGGTTAGCTTCACATTTTACACGTATGACCGAGGTCATAGTTGTTTCTTCCTAGTTCTGACTTTAACTGAACAGTCAGACTGAAAGGCCTCAGCGTGTCTTTATGAATCTGTCTTCTTACCGTCTTTTTAGATGACGGAGGAGCAGGGGACCTGCCCCATCTGTGGAGAGGTCCTGATTTCTGTGGCCAAGCACCTCTGGGTTAGCCATGAGCTAAACCAGTGATTCTCAACCTTGGGGTCGGGACCCCATTGGGGGTCGTGAGACACTGAGAGAGGGTCTCCAGAGGCCTTTAAACAAACCAATGATATTTTTAAGATAACACATTTGCCACTTGACGACAATTTTGCCACATTTTCATCTGTTTTTATCATTTTTTCCCCATCAATTTTAACACATTTCTGCCGATTAAAACCCATTTTTGTCTACTTTAAACCCTCTCCACCATTTTTGTTCTGCCTGTTTTTGCCACTTTTAAACCAAATGTTGCCACTTTCTGTCTATTGTTGCCTCTTATTGCCTCTATTAGCCACTTTTTACCACCTTTTTCCCATTCGTGCCCATTTTAACTACATTTCACTGTTCATGATGGCCATTTTTTGGCAGTTTGACCCATTGTTGCCTATTTATCGGCCTCAGTTAACCTATCTTTGCCACTTTAAACTCGTATCAGCCACTTTTTAATCTCTACTCATTTTTATGCCTGTTTTGCCCCTTTAACTCATTTTTGCCATTGTGTGCTTATTTTTTGCCACTTTTATTTAAATTTTGCAGCTTCTGACTCATTTTTGCTGGTTTCAAACTCCCATCTCATCACCTTTCCCATCTGTTTTTGCCATTCTTAACCCATCGTAATTCTGTTTTTAAACAAAGGATTTACATTTTGAAGAAGGCAACTTACTATGGACCAACAGAATTACAAATGGTTTCATTGATAAGAGTGGTTATCATTCAGGTTAAAAATAAGAGTATCACAGCTTAATTTTACGATGGTCCATGGTTTTGCTGACCTCCCTGGTCCCCCAGTTTGTCAGGGCTCCAGAAAGCTCTCCCCTTTAACCCCCCTAATGGGCAGCCTTGTCTGAACATGAGTGTTCATGAATGTTCATGGCTGTTCAACCACCTTCAGGTACATTGGGGGTCCCCGGTCTCTGCCACCTTTATTTTAGGGGACGCAGGCTGAAAACGTTGAGAACCACTGAGCTGAACAACCCGCAGTAGAGGGCCATATTCACAATTTGGACACTGGGAGGACACCAGCATTGGGAGGGACTTGCCCAGTTCTCCTCTGCCTCCATTACTTGCCTCCTCAAGAAGAGAGCAGCCCATCGTCGTCCCAGGAAGAGGGAGAGGAATGAGTGACGCAAAGAGGAGAGCCTAGAACTGACTAGATTAGGATGTATGCTAGTGATCCATACGCGTAATTTGTCTGAACACTCCAGAAATGTTGGAATCTGGTTGCTGTAAACATGTGAAAACTCTGAGATCTACATGAGACTGAATTCTGGATTTAGGCCATTTCACCTCTTTTCTGGCTTGGTTTCATGTGGGCGGGGCCAATATGTGGGCTCACGATGTCATGAGCCCACAGTAGAGAATGACCCCGCCCCTCTAACACTACAATATTGTGGAAGGAAGCAGTCGCCTGGAGCAGGGACTTCTGGTTCATTTTGTGCAAATGAATTCAGTCTTGTACTCTTGTACCGTTCTATAATGTTCATGTTTCATTACAGTTATAGTTCTGCATGTTTTATTTACTGGTTCATGTTTTTAGGGGAAAATATTTTTCCAAGTATGACACCATGAGTGAGGGGGTTAATGCTGCAGACTACCCGTGTCCTGAGTGGGCGTGGCTCATTCAACAGACACGCCCACACCATCCTGGAGCAGATTTTACTGCCTCAGTTTTCATGATTTGAAGCTTCATTTTATAAACTTGGAGATGCTTTATGTGACTGAAATTTGACCTGGGGGTTCATAACACAGTGATCTATCATATGACAAACCTAAATACAGATTTATTTTGACTTTGCAGGGCCTTTAATGGTCAGAGCACTCCTTTATTTTGGCCCAAACCTTCTGTGACTTTCAGGATGAGGAGTAGAGGGAGGAGGTCCTAAAGGCCATCCACCAGACTGTGGAGGAGCAAAAGCCTGAGGTAAGGAAGTTTATATGTATGTCTACATTTATACATTTACAGTTTAATTTACATATATCTCTCTGTTAACTGTCTTTGTAGAAAGTTGGGGTCCCATCCCCCAAACGGGGAAAGGCCAGGGACATCCACAAGTCCTTGGCCAACAATCTTTGGGGGGAGAGCAGGGGCACCTCTCCTTCCCCACCTCAATGGGTGAGGAAGAACTCTGTATGTGTGCACAGGTATGGACAGGTGTGTGAGGCTAAGTCATGCTAGGCTAAATGTTCAATATGACAGTAAAAAATGAGCCTCTACAACAGTGTTCCTCAACCCTGCTCAACCAAAGAGTCAAACTGTTGAAAAATACCTTTGCAAGAGCCACAATCTAAGTCCATGGTTCCCAACCTTGGGTCCAGGACCCCCTTGGGGGGGCCGCCAGAGATTTCAGGGGGTGCTTTGACCTGTCTGCTCTGAGGTTGTTAAAATGAGGTTCTGTTAAACTACCTAAAACTCAAATGAATGGTTCATACCAAGGTCTGTTGCTAATAGCACGTGTGGTTTGGGCTGTTGTATCTGGCTGTAAATGTGTATTTTTGACAGCAATATGTCACTTTTTTCCTCGTGGGTCCTGGGGGAGGGGGGCACAGCTCGTCTTAGATATGTGAAGGGGGGCTCAATGTAAAAAAGGTTGGGAACCACTGATCTTAGTGGTGAACAGGGGGTAAAATAGGCAGAAAATGACAAAAAACTGGGTGAAAAGTGACAAAAAAATGTGGAGAAAAAGTGGCAGAAATGGGTGAGGTGACAAAAAAAGACTTACAGGTGGCAATAATGCTAAAAAAGCAGCAAAAATGTGGCAAAAATCAGTGAAAAGTGACTAAAATTGGCAGAAAGAAACAAAAAGGTAGGGGAAAGTGAGTGAAAAGTGACATGTAATGGCAAGAGGCACCTTAAATGGGCAAAAAGTGTCAAGAAAGGGGGAAAAATGCAATTTGCAAAAAGCAGTCTGAAAGGTGAAAACTGGTGAAAGAGGGAAAAAATATGATTATAGTGGCAAAAAGGGTAAAAAGGGGCAAAAAGAATACGAATGAGGGAATTGAAAATATAGACAAAAATAAAGGTTGACAGTTAAGTTTGACAATTAAAGACTACTGTTTAAGAAAACAAATCTCAACTGATAATTCAAAGTTTCCCTGTTTTATGGTTTCCCAGGGGAATAATATTTCAAATTTAGACAAAAAAGAGCCACAGATCATCACAAACGAGCCCCATGTGGCTCTAGAGCCACATGCTGAGTATCACTGCTCTACATGGACAAAGATGGAAGATGAGTTTTATTCAGATCGATGACAAACTCGCCTGGAGAGAACATGTTGGTTTTGTCTGCAGAAAGGTCGCTAACTCTCCTGGAATCTGAAGGCAAATATGAAGGTTTGTTAACAACACTTGATTTTAACATTGTGATATTCTTTAATTTATGCATATTTATCAGATTGCAATATTGCCTGGGCAACTTACCTTCATAAAATACTGAAGCTCCAAAAGCAGTTTGTAAGACCAGTTGCTTTTTTCCAAATATGATGCAGCGAGTGCTCCGCTCTTTCTCAGTCGTTGACCATTTTAACAGTAACGTTGTTCTGATTTCTTCATTTGTATTCAGAGTTTTGTATCAAAATTAAGATTTGCATGTCTGTGGTAGAAATTATTTTGCCCCTGAAACTGTATAAAACTTGGCTTTGTCAGATCCTCTTATGTCATTGGCATTGTACAGAAAAGACTTAGAAACACTTTGATGATGAAAACATAAATGTGAACATACACTATATTGCCAAAAGTATTCACTCACCTGCCTTGACTCATATATGAATTTAGGTGACATCCTTTGACTGGATGTCACACCATTATGTTGGCCACACCATAATCCCCCCTCCACCAAACTTTACACTTGGCACAATGCAGTCAGACAAGTACGGTTCTCCTGGCAACCACCAAACCCAGACTGGTCCATCAGATTACCAGATGGAGAAGTGCGATTGGCCACTCCAGAGAAGGCGTCTCCACTGCTCTAGAGTCCAGTGGCGGCGTGCTTTACACCACTGCATCCCACGCTTTGCATTGCACTTGGTGATGTATGGCTTGGATGCAGCCGTTACCATGGAAACCCATTCATGAATCTCTCTACCACTGTTCTTGAGCTAATCTGAAGGCCACATGAAGTTTGGAGGTCTGTAGCCATTGACTCTGCAGAAAGATGTGCAGAAAGCTGCGCATAGTGTGCAGAAACCTCTGCACACTATGACCTCAGCATCCTCTGACCCCGCTCCATCATTTTACGTGGCCTACCACTTGGTGGCTGAGTTGCTGTCATTCCCAATGGCTTCCACTTTGTTCTAATACCACTGACAGCTGACTGTGGAATATTTAGGAGCCAGGAAATTTCACCACTGGACTTGTTGCACAGGTGGCATCCTATCACAGTACCACGCTGGAATTCACTGAGCTCCTGAGAGCGAGCCATTCTTTCACTGATGTTTGTAGAAACAGTCTGCATGCCTAGGTGATGATTTTATACACCTGTGGACATGGAAGTGATTGGAACACCTGATTTACATTATGTGGATGGGTGAGTGAATACTTTTGACAATATAGCGCATTATTCTTTACAGAGCTTCACTTACTTGTTCCAAAACTAAACTAAAAGAACATTTATGACAGCCTACTGCCATACATAGACCTGTGTTCCTGTTGATTTATCAGACTATGTTAGGTCACGACAAGTTATGTTCAGATTATCTCAAAATCACGGTATGGAATCAAAGGAAGAGTTAAGTGTATACTGGATATGTTGGTTTATGACCACATACCAATAACATGTAGCACAGGAAGTTTTAGTAATCAAGGTTGTTTAATGGTGGTGTCCTGTTTATGGTGGTTTCCTGCACTCTAAGAAATGAAATAGTGATGTTGTTCATATTATGCAACTTTATTGTGTTAAAATTACTATAACTTTTTAAGTTTTTACAGAAAACTAAAACAAGGTTTCATTGGAATAACTTAATAGTAAGAGATTTCAAAGCTACAAAACACAGTTGATTCAAACGAACATAACCATCTCACTTAAACACGCACGCAAAGATACTCTACTATGACACATTCTCAGACATGCGCAGTAGCTATGGAGCAAAGCAACCATCGCCACTTGCGTGCCACACTGAAAAAACTGATTTTGACCCTTAGTATTTGTAACGTATAATTATTACATTTGTTTCACTGATTTAAATGTGTTTTAATCTCAAAGAGGTTTTCTCCTGGTTAAATAAAGGTTAAATAAATATTTAAATAAAATGCACCATGAGTAAAGTTGCTGTCTCAATTAAAGAGGTCCCGCCTACAGGAGACAGTCAATGAATGGTAAATGGTGTTTAGACATTGGTGTAATTTCACCTACTGATTCAGTGGATGACTAACAGTCATTACTGCAAATGACTGCACAAGTCAGTCCACCTTAGGTGAAAAAGTAACGTAAAAAACCTTTTATCAGTGAGTAATATTTGACGCTTTAAATTAAGCAGTTACCTATACTCATCCTGCTTTACAATGTACTAAATTTGAGCAAATATACCTCTAATTTGGAATTACTTAAAAATAATAAGTTGAGTCAACTTAAAAAAACATATGTGGAATCCAGGCAAATTTCTTTAGTGCAACTGCTAAAATTAATAAAACTGAGTAGGACCAACAAAACATTTTTTTCAGTGCACTGTGCAGCCCTGCAACTTAAATTGTATTAATTTAACTTTTTGATTTCACCAGTACAACTAAGGTGTTGCATTAACACAAACCTACCACATTAATAATGTTCATCTGTGTTAAGTTAGTTAAACTCAATCAAATTAAGTTGACTTAATGTAGTGTCAGTAAATCCAACATAATGTTGTTGTGGTTATGCAATGTAGTAATATTATGTAGCTTTAAAGTAAGATAGTTAAGTTAGATTTACTTGATATGTGTTGTTCATGTTAATAGTGTTTTGCTTTTGCATTTTAAACAACACAGTGTTGTGGAACCAGTTGACATAACTTAGCTAAGTAAAATCAACATTTCATTTCTAAGAGTGTGTTTATGGTGGTTTCCTGTATAATGGTGGTTTCCTGTATAATGGTGGTTTCCTGTTTAATGGTGGTTTCCTGTTTAATGGTGGTTTCCTGTATAATGGTGGTTTCCTGTTTAATGGTGGTTTCCTGTATAATGGTGGTTTCCTGTTTAATGGTGGTTTCCTGTTTAATGGTGGTTTCCTGTATAATGGTGGTTTCCTGTTTAATGGTGGTTTCCTGTATAATGGTGGTTTCCTGTTTAATGGTGGTTTCCTGTATAATGGTGGTTTCCTGTATAATGGTGGTTTCCTGTTTAATGGTGGTTTCCTGTTTAATGGTGGTTTCCTGTATAATGGTGGTTTCCTGTATGGTGGTGGTTTCCTGTTTAATGGTGGTTTCCTGTTTAATGGTGGTTTCCTGTATAATGGTGGTTTCCTGTTTAATGGTGGTTTCCTGTATAATGGTGGTTTCCTGTTTAATGGTGGTTTCCTGTATAATGGTGGTTTCCTGTATGGTGGTGGTTTCCTGTTTAATGGTGGTTTCCTGTTTAATGGTGGTTTCCTGTTTAATGGTGGTTTCCTGTATAATGGTGGTTTCCTGTATGGTGGTGGTTTCCTGTTTAATGGTGGTTTCCTGTTTAATGGTGGTTTCCTGTTTAATGGTGGTTTCCTGTATAATGGTGGTTTCCTGTATGGTGGTCGTTTCCTGTTTAATGGTGGTTTCCTGTATAATGGTGGTTTCCTGTTTAATGGTGGTTTCCTGTTTAATGGTGGTTTCCTGTTTAATGGTGGTTTCCTGTATAATGGTGGTTTCCTGTTTAATGGTGGTGGTTTCCTGTTTAATGGTGGTTACCTGTTTAATGGTGGTTACCTGTATGGTGGTGGTTTCCTGTATGGTGGTGGTTTACTGTATAATGGTGGTTTCCTGTTTAATGGTGGTTTCCTGTATAGTGGTGGTTTCCTGTTTAATGGTGGTTTCCTGTTTAATGGTGGTTTCCTGTATAATGGTGGTTTCCTGTATAATGGTGGTTTCCTGTTTAATGGTGGTTTCCTGTATAATGGTGGTTTCCTGTTTAATGGTGGTTTCCTGTATAGTGGTGGTTTCCTGTATAATGGTGGTTTCCTGTTTATGGTGGTTTCCTGTTTAATGGTGGTTTCCTGTTTAATGGTGGTTTCCTGTATAATGGTGGTTTCCTGTTTAATGGTGGTTTCCTGTTTAATGGTGGTTTCCTGTATAATGGTGGTTTCCTGTTTAATGGTGGTTTCCTGTTTAATGGTGGTTTCCTGTATAATGGTGGTTTCCTGTTTAATGGTGGTTTCCTGTATAATGGTGGTTTCCTGTTTAATGGTGGTTTCCTTTTTAATGGTGGTTTCCTGTATAATGGTGGTTTCCTGTATAATGGTGGTTTCCTGTTTAATGGTGGTTTCCTGTATAATGGTGGTTTCCTGTTTAATGGTGGTTTCCTGTATAATGGTGGTTTCCTGTTTAATGGTGGTTTCCTGTATAGTGGTGGTTTCCTGTATAATGGTGGTTAACTGTATGGTGGTGGTTTCCTGTATAATGGTGGTTTCCTGTTTAATGGTGGTTTCCTGTATAATGGTGGTTTCCTGTTTAATGGTGGTTACCTGTATGGTGGTGGTTTCCTGTTTAATGGTGGTTAACTGTATGGTGGTGGTTTCCTGTATAATGGTGGTTTCCTGTTTAATGGTGGTTTCCTGTATAATGGTGGTTTCCTGTTTAATGGTGGTTTCCTGTATAATGGTGGTTTCCTGTTTAATGGTGGTTTCCTGTATAATGGTGGTTTCCTGTTTAATGGTGGTTTCCTGTATAGTGGTGGTTTCCTGTATAATGGTGGTTAACTGTATGGTGGTGGTTTCCTGTATAATGGTGGTTTCCTGTTTAATGGTGGTTTCCTGTATAATGGTGGTTTCCTGTTTAATGGTGGTTACCTGTATGGTGGTGGTTTCCTGTTTAATGGTGGTTAACTGTATGGTGGTGGTTTCCTGTATAATGGTGGTTTCCTGTTTAATGGTGGTTTCCTGTTTAATGGTGGTTACCTGTATGGTGGTGGTTTCCTGTTTAATGGTGGTTAACTGTATGGTGGTGGTTTCCTGTATAATGGTGGTTTCCTGTATTATGGTGGTTTCCTGTTTAATGGTGGTTTCCTGTTTAATGGTGGTTACCTGTATGGTGGTGGTTTCCTGTTTAATGGTGGTTAACTGTATGGTGGTGGTTTCCTGTATAATGGTGGTTTCCTGTTTAATGGTGGTTTCCTGTTTAATGGTGGTTTCCTGTTTAATGGTGGTTTCCTGTTTAATGGTGGTTTCCTGTATAATGGTGGTTTCCTGTTTAATGGTGGTTTCCTGTATAATGGTGGTTTCCTGTTTAATGGTGGTTTCCTGTTTAATGGTGGTTTCCTGTATAATGGTGGTTTCCTGTTTAATGGTGGTTTCCTGTTTAATGGTGGTTTCCTGTATAGTGGTGGTTTCCTGTTTAATGGTGGTTAACTGTATGGTGGTGGTTTCCTGTTTAATGGTGGTTTCCTGTATAATGGTGGTTTCCTGTATAATGGTGGTTTCCTGTTTAATGATGGTTTCCTGTATAATGGTGGTTTCCTGTTTAATGGCGGTTTCCTGTTTAATGGTGGTTTCCTGTATAATGGTGGTTTCCTGTATAATGGTGGTTTCCTGTTTAATGGTGGTTTCCTGTATAATGGTGGTTTCCTGTTTAATGGTGGTTTCCTGTTTAATGGTGGTTTCCTGTATAATGGTGGTTTCCTGTTTAATGGTGGTTTCCTGTTTAATGGTGGTTTCCTGTATAATGGTGGTTTCCTGTTTAATGGTGGTTTCCTGTTTAATGGTGGTTTCCTGTATAATGGTGGTTTCCTGTTTAATGGTGGTTTCCTGTATAATGGTGGTTTCCTGTATAATGGTGGTTTCCTGTTTAATGGTGGTTTCCTGTATAATGGTGGTTTCCTGTATAATGGTGGTTTCCTGTTTAATGGTGGTTTCCTGTTTAATGGTGGTTTCCTGTATAGTGGTGGTTTCCTGTTTAATGGTGGTTTCCTGTTTAACGGTGGTTTCCTGTTTAATGGTGGTTTCCTGTTTAACGGTGGTTTCCTGTTTAATGGTGGTTTCCTGTATAATGGAGGTTTCCTTTTTAATTGTGGTTTCCTATTATCTGCATTTTCCTTTTTATTTGCATATTCCTGTTTAGTATGAATGCTGCCTGGAGAGATGTTTTCATTGGACAGTTCTTAATTTTAGACAGGCTTAGCAGTTTTCCTGCTATCTTCTTATTATCGTTCCTGTTTGAGTTTAGTGCCTCGATGTGGTGGAATCGACATCTTACGCATATAACATAAGTCATACATAAACAGACGGACGTGTTTCCATGACAACACATTTATTTACAGGTTTCTGGTACAGGTGTTTGAATTCTCGATTGTTGAGTCAGCAGCTTTGCAGTCTTTTATGTAGCCCCTGGGCCCCGCTCTCAGTCCACTGGGCCCTGGAAGATCAGTTTGATATGGCCCTGCTCGCCCGTCAACCAGGTGCCACAGAAGGGGCAGGCGGCATGGAATGCGTGCGTACCATGGGGTAAGGGGATCTGGCTCCACCCCCCCACAGTCTTCTCTGAGCAAACATGGCCACAGGGGCAGAAAGCATGTGTTGGAGGCCCCGCATCCAGATAAAGGCCCCCCTCACAGCCCAGCCACAGCGGCACATAGGGGCCGACCCGGCGGCACATGGGGCACTCCCTCTCTCCAGTGCTGGGAGGGGCGGTGCCCCCAGGGCCGGCAGGGCCCTTCTCCTTCCTGTAGCCCCAGTTGTGGTACCCGTGCACATGGCCGCAGTTCATGTAGACCCAAGGCTGCTTCTTGTCCACAATCTCCCGCTGAGCCAGCGATGGGAAGGCCAACGTGTTGAAGCCTACGGGACACTGAGGCCGGGCCGCGTTCAGCTCCTGCCGTAGCGACTCCAGCTGCTTCAGGGTGGGCGTGTGACGGAGCCCAGACGGCGTCCGCCACAACAATGTCGCCCCACAGAGGTCAATCAGGGAGCCGTCCTGGAGCGTGTTTGACTCGTTCTCCACCTGGGGAGTTAAAGGTCGTCATCAGTAACTGATAATAAATGGTCCTCTAAATTATCATACTGGGGTTACAGTCATCATCAATAACTAATAATCAGTGATCATCCTGGGGTTACAGTCATCATCAATAACTAATAATCAGTGATCATCCTGGGGTTACAGTCATCATCAATAACTGATGATCAATGATCATACTGGGGTTACAGCCATCATCAATAACTGATGATCAAGGATCATACTGGGGTTACAGCCATCATCAATAACTGATGATCAATGATCATACTGGGGTTACAGCCATCATCAATAACTGATGATCAATGATCATACTGGGGTTACAGCCATCATCAATAACTGATGATCAATGATCATACTGGGGTTACAGCCATCATCAATAACTGATGATCAATGATCATACTGGGGTTACAGCCATCATCAATAACTGATGATCAAGGATCATACTGGGGTTACAGCCATCATCAATAACTGATGATCAATGATCATACTGGGGTTACAGTCATCATCAATAACTGTTGATCAGTGATCATAGTGGGGTTACAGTCATCATCAATAACTGATGATCAATGATCATAGTGGGGTTACAGTCATCATCAATAGCTGATAATCAATGATCATACTGGGGTTACAGTCATCATCAATAACTGATGATCAATGATCATACTGGGGTTACAGCCATCATCAATAACTGATGATCAAGGATCATACTGGGGTTACAGCCATCATCAATAGCTGATAATCAATGATCATACTGGGGTTACAGTCATCATCAATAACTGATGATCAATGATCATACTGGGGTTACAGTCATCATCAATAACTGTTGATCAATGATCATAGTGGGGTTACAGTCATCATCAATAACTGATGATCAATGATCATAGTGGGGTTACAGTCATCATCAATAGCTGATAATCAATGATCATACTGGGGTTACAGTCATCATCAATAACTGATAATCAATAATTCTCTTAATGATCATAGTGGGGTTACAGCCATCATCAATAACTGATGATCAATGATCATAGTGGAGTTACAGTCATCATCAATAACTGATAATCAATGATCATACTAGGGTTACAGTCATCATCAATAACTGATAATCAATAATTCTCTAAATGATCATAGTGGGGTTACAGCCATCATCAATAACTGATGATCAATGATCATACTGGGGTTACAGTCATCATTAATAACTGATAATCAGTGATCATCCTGGGGTTACAGTCATCATCAATAACTGATGATCAATGATCATACTGGGGTTACAGCCATCATCAATAACTGATGATCAATGATCATACTGGGGTTACAGCCATCATCAATAACTGATGATCAAGGATCATACTGGGGTTACAGCCATCATCAATAACTGATGATCAATGATCATAGTGGGGTTACAGCCATCATCAATAACTGATGATCAATGATCATAGTGGGGTTACAGCCATCATCAATAACTGATGATCAATGATCATAGTGGGGTTACAGCCATCATCAATAACTGATGATCAATGATCATACTGGGGTTACAGTCATCATCAATAACTGATAATCAATAATTCTCTAAATGATCATAGTGGGGTTACAGCCATCATCAATAACTGATGATCAATGATCATAGTGGAGTTACAGTCATCATCAATAACTGATAATCAATGATCATACTGGGGTTACAGCCATCATCAATAACTGATGATCAATGATCATACTGGGGTTACAGCCATCATCAATAACTGATGATCAATGATCATAGTGGGGTAACAGCCATCATCAATAACTGATGATCAATGATCATAGTGGGGTTACAGCCATCATCAATAACTGATGGTCAATGATCATAGTGGGGTTACAGCCATCATCAATAACTGATGATCAATGATCATAGTGGGGTTACAGCCATCATCAATAACTGATGATCAATGATCATAGTGGGGTTACAGCCATCATCAATAACTGATGATCAATGATCATAGTGGGGTAACAGCCATCATCAATAACTGATGATCAATGATCATAGTGGGGTTACAGCCATCATCAATAACTGATGATCAATGATCATAGTGGGGTTACAGCCATCATCAATAACTGATGATCAATGATCATACTGGGGTTACAGTCATCATCAATAACTGATAATCAATAATTCTCTAAATGATCATAGTGGGGTTACAGCCATCATCAATAACTGATGATCAATGATCATACTGGGGTTACAGCCATCATCAATAACTGATGATCAAGGATCATACTGGGGTTACAGCCATCATCAATAACTGATGATCAATGATCATAGTGGGGTTACAGCCATCATCAATAACTGATGATCAATGATCATAGTGGGGTTACAGCCATCATCAATAACTGATGATCAATGATCATAGTGGGGTTACAGCCATCATCAATAACTGATGATCAATGATCATACTGGGGTTACAGTCATCATCAATAACTGATAATCAATAATTCTCTAAATGATCATAGTGGGGTTACAGCCATCATCAATAACTGATGATCAATGATCATAGTGGAGTTACAGTCATCATCAATAACTGATAATCAATGATCATACTGGGGTTACAGCCATCATCAATAACTGATGATCAAGGATCATACTGGGGTTACAGCCATCATCAATAACTGATGATCAATGATCATAGTGGGGTTACAGCCATCATCAATAACTGATGATCAATGATCATAGTGGGGTTACAGCCATCATCAATAACTGATGATCAATGATCATAGTGGGGTTACAGCCATCATCAATAACTGATGATCAATGATCATAGTGGGGTTACAGCCATCATCAATAACTGATGATCAATGATCATACTGGGGTTACAGTCATCATCAATAACTGATAATCAATAATTCTCTAAATGATCATAGTGGGGTTACAGCCATCATCAATAACTGATGATCAATGATCATAGTGGAGTTACAGTCATCATCAATAACTGATAATCAATGATCATACTGGGGTTACAGCCATCATCAATAACTGATGATCAATGATCATACTGGGGTTACAGCCATCATCAATAACTGATAATCAATGATCATACTGGGGTTACAGCCATCATCAATAACTGATGATCAATGATCATACTGGGGTTACAGCCATCATCAATAACTGATGATCAATGATCATACTGGGGTTACAGCCATCATCAATAACTGATGATCAATGATCATAGTGGGGTTACAGCCATCATCAATAACTGATGATCAATGATCATAGTGGGGTTACAGCCATCATCAATAACTGATGATCAATGATCATAGTGGGGTTACAGCCATCATCAATAACTGATGATCAATGATCATAGTGGGGTTACAGCCATCATCAATAACTGATGATCAATGATCATAGTGGGGTTACAGCCATCATCAATAACTGATGATCAATGATCATAGTGGGGTTACAGCCATCATCAATAACTGATGATCAATGATCATAGTGGGGTTACAGCCATCATCAATAACTGATGATCAATGATCATAGTGGGGTTACAGCCATCATCAATAACTGATGATCAATGATCATACTGGGGTTACAGTCATCATCAATAACTGATAATCAATAATTCTCTAAATGATCATAGTGGGGTTACAGCCATCATCAATAACTGATGATCAATGATCATAGTGGAGTTACAGTCATCATCAATAACTGATAATCAATGATCATACTAGGGTTACAGTCATCATAAAAGTGTTGAAATCTTGATCTGATTCAGTTTAGAAGACGGCACTCTATGTTTCAACCCACCCATTTTCATATGAGGAAAAGTACTGGAACATGTGGCTGACAGGTGAGTTTTGTTGCCCAGGTGTCTCCTATTTTACTGAATATTAAACCAATAAATAGCACTGAATGTCTACACTAAGTTTCAGAATTGGGTTTGTCTGTGCAGACTGCATTTATAGTGAGAGATGTTACCGACATGAAAACCAGAGAGCTGTCTATGGGTAAAAACAAGTTATTGTGGAGCTAAGAGAAAATGGTAAATCAGTCAGAGCCACTGCACAAACATTGGCCATAGCCAGGACAACCATTAGGAATGTCCTGAGGAAGAAAGAAACCACTGGTGTACTCAGTAACAGATACCAAACAGGCAGGCCAAGAAAGACAGCAGCAGTTGATTACAGAACCATTGTGAGGGTTGTAGGGTAAGACCATAAAAAAACTCCAGAGGACAGGAGTGAAGGTATCACCATCTACTGTTAGTGACATCAGCAACAACCTCCAGAGGACAGGAGTGAAGGTATCACCATCTACTGTTAGTGACATCAGCAACAACCTCCAGAGGACAGGAGTGAAGGTATCACCATCTACTGTTAACTGTTAACTGTTAGTGATATCAGCAACACCCACTAAAGAGCAGGTCACCTAGGCAACTAAACACACCTGTTAGTCATGTTTTCCAATACTTTTGCTCACACAAATGGTTCTATCTTCTAAGTTGTGGATCAGATCCAGATGTAAATTCCTAGTCAAAGAAAAAGAGGGTTAGGGTTAGGCTATTCATCTATTGATGTCAATCCCAAATGTTTTTACTGTAAAGCAAAAATAAAGGACCCAATTGGGCCCATTGTTCTTATACCTTTCTAGGGAACTGTATATAAACAGTTATAGATTGATAGATAGATAGTGTTAGGAATAATTTTCCCATCAGCCCCTGCTCCTTACCAGTTTTCCTCTTTGCTGGGCGGAGCGAGTCTCTCTTAGAGCAAACACATTTCCACACACGGAGATTTCCCTCCACACGCCGGGCGCTGGCTCACACACAAATTCCCCCGCCGGATGCATTACTAACACGCCGTTAGTGGTCAGACCGTCCATCAGCCCGTCTGACGTCCGCCATTTAGCAGCACGCTCCTGCACAGATACAGACACAGCTATAGAGGTCGACAGTCAGCTGACTCAGCTTTTCTGTTTCTTCTTTTAGCTCAGAGTCAAATTCATCTCTGATCAGCTCTCAGCCAATCAAATCACAGTTTCTCTGTAATCTCTCTGTGTTTAAGCTCACTGACGTGGTTTACTAAGGGTAAACAATTAATGTTTAATTGCTAAGATCACAAAGGCTTTAATATACTGTTCATGACTGCATCATTAGCTGTAGGTTTAGGACAGAGTCAGGTCCTCTTGACCTTGAGTTAACCCTAGTTAGTACCCCCCCTCCAAGTTCTGTACTCACCCCAAGGAAGATGTTCTTGGAGGAGTCAAAGCCAGCAGCATAGATCCTGGCGGTGTAGGGGGCGCTGCGCTCACACATGATACGACAGGCATAACGAGAGATGGTGCTCTGAGCTCCGCCCCCTCCTTCACCAGCAGCACCACCACCTTGTCCCCCACCACTGCTACTGCCCGCCGTATCTGTGACCACGAAGTCAATCATGCTCTCTGTGGACCGACCAATCTGAGAAAGAGAGAAGGATCCCTCAGACACAGTTCAGGGTCATCAATGAGAAGAATCAAAAGTGAACAGATTCCTACGGAATCCAGAGTCAGATCCTGGTTTGTTTGGTCCTGGAAGATTGGGTGGTGGTTTGTTTCTTCCTGGTTGGTTGTTTTGTGGTTGTTTACATCAGGGTTGGTTGGTAAGTGGTTTGTTTGGTCCTGCTTGGTTGGTTTGAGGAAGGTCAGGTCACAGTTAGTGGGAAATGAATGGTTGGCATTGTCCTGGTTGGTTGTCTGGTGGTTGATCAGGTCAGGGTTGGTTAAGTAGTGGTTGGTTTGGTCTTGATCGCTGTATTGTTGGTCTGTCAGGTCTGGGTTGGTTGGGTATTGGTTGGTATGGTCCTGGTCAGTTGATTGGTGGTCTGTCAGGTCATGGTTTGTCTGGTATTGGTTGGTATGGTCCTGGTCAGTTGATTGGTGGTCTGTCAGGTCATGGTTTGTCTGGTATTGGTTGGTATGGTCCTGGTCAGTTGATTGGTGGTCTGTCAGGTCATGGTTTGTCTGGTATTGGTTGGTATGGTCCTGGTCAGTTGATTGGTGGTCTGTCAGGTCAAGTTTTGCTGGGTTTAGTTGTTCATATAGTTCAACATCACAGTTGCTTTTCTTTTAGGATGTCTGTGTTTTTGGTTTTGGGTTTTGGTGCTGACCTGGAACATGTCCGTGTTGTTGTCGTGTGTATATTCTACGATGACAGAGTGACTCCTCGACAGAGTGTATGAGATGCTGTGCTGACTTTTGTTGCTGAGAGCCTGTAAACACAAACAAGTAATGGAACTGAATTCATGCCACATTAACTTTATCAGGTTTCATCTTTGACCCCGGGTATGATGATGGTGCAGTGACACACCTTGGACACCAGGGGGGTGGACACGTTGTGGATGACATCAGGTCTGACTCCATTTGCTTTTGGCCGTTTAAAAAGAGCCAGACGACTTCTTCTACGACCTTTATCTCCGTTAGCCAGGGAGCCATTGTGTCTGAAGAACATTAAATACATAAACAGAACCATGTTTAAATATGGATTTCTTTTTTTTTTTTTTTTGCATATTTGTTACACTTAAATGTTTCAGATCATTAAATAAATTCTAATATTAGACAAAGATAACCTGGGTTAACACAAAAGTCAGTTTTTAAACAATGATTTCATTTACTGAGTGAAATAATCCATCCAAACCCACCTGGTCCTCTGTGAAAAAGTTATTCCCCCTAAACCTAATAACTGGTTGTTCCATCCTTGGCAGCAACAACTGAAGCAAGGGTTTGTAATAACTATCTGTGAGTCTTTCTCATCACTGTGGAGGAATGTTGTCCCACTCTTCTCTGCAGAAATGTTCTAATTCAGCCACATTGGAGGGTTTTCCAGCATGAACGGCCTGTTTAAGGTCATGCCACAGCATCTCAGTCAGATCTAAGTCCAGACTTTGACTGGGCCACTCCAGAACCTTCATTTAGTTTTAAGTCCATTCAGAGGTGGACTTGCTGGTGTGTTTGGGATCACTGTCCTGCTCCATAACCTTGGACATGGTCTAATGTTCTTTGATCAAATGCCCAGAAGTCTCGGGGATCATCAGGATGTTTTTAGTCAAATGTGAGATGAGCCTTTGTGTTCTTTTTGCTCAGCAGCGGTTTTGGCCTTGGATTCTATTCAGGTTCTATTTAAGGGGTTTCTGGATCCAACAGGTCTGGCAGTAATCAGGTCTCGGTGTGCAGAGTCAAAATGAACTCAGCTTTTCGTCTAATATTTAAATGAGTTTGAAACAATTAAGTGTTACAAATATGCAATAAATAAGAAATCAGGAGGGACCATTTTTTCACAGCAGTGTAAATATACAATCTTCATATGTTCATAAAAACCAGGTACAGTATATCATGTCAGTGTGCATAAAATCAATAATAATGATTGATTATTCTCTTACCCTAAAACAATGAGCTCCCCGTACTTGATAGGCTCCTTGTCGTCAAGGAAGACTTCGTCGTGGGGCTGAGAGCTGGAGCCCAGCGGGGGAGAGGGCTGGCTCTTATTGCAGGACGGCCTCAGCTCCAGAGATGGGGGGGGACACAACGCCTCCGAGCTGCCCTCCAAAACCATAACCACCGGACTGAGCTGGGGCACACTGCTGGAGAGACAAAGAGGGCTCTTTCAGAGGAAGTCTGGACCGAGGTCTGTCTGAGCAACACTAGGCTAATACTAGACTAAAACCAAAACTGTGTTTCCACCATGTGGTTCGGTATAGTTTTCACTTTCACAAGTTGTTAAAGGTTTGAAAATAACTGATCTGTACTGTCCTTTGTTTTTTGGTACCTTTCTATTACAGAACCAAGTGTGCTTCTTAGACCCTCACAATGAAACTTTGGTCTAAACATTTGATTTGATCTCTATGTGAAACTGTTTTAAAGTCTAAATGGTACTGAGAGGAGGGAGGGGAAAAGAACAGGGTTTTGCAGATGAGGGGGAAGTGACAGTGATGTCCCCTTGCCAGAAAGTGAAAGAGTCCCACAGCAGTACTGCCTCAGAGCGATCTTTAGAGGTGGAGGATTTTCCCCTCCAGAGTCCCCTGAAGCAGGCTGTAGTGTGGTGGTGGAACTTGGTGGACCTGAGCACTACCTATTTGGGCCGTTGAATCCAACACTGGTGTTTCTAAAGCAGAAGCTTTTGGAGCTGAAGCAGTGCAGGAGAGGATGGGAGCGGTCTATGAAAGGATGAAAGTGGTCTCTGAATGGATGGGAGTGGTCTCTGAATGGATGAAAGTGGTCTCTGAATGGATGGAAGTGGTCTCTGAGAGATGGGAGTGGTCTCTGAATGATTGGAGTGGTCTTTGAATGGATGGGAGTGGTCTCTGAATGGATGGGAGTGGTCTTTGAATGGATGGGAGTGGTCTCTGAATGATGGGAGTGGTCTCTGAATGGATGAAAGTGGTCTCTGAATGATGGGAGTGGTCTCTGAATGGATGAAAGTGGTCTCTGAGAGATGGGAGTGGTCTCTGAATGATGGGAGTGGTCTCTGAATGATGAAAGTGGTCTCTGAGAGATGGGGGTGGTCTATGAATGATGGGAGTGGTCTCTGAATGGATGGGAGTGGTCTCTGAAGGGATGAAAGTGGTCTTTGAATGGATGGGAGTGGTCTCTGAATGGATGAAAGTGGTCTCTGAATGGATGGGAGTGGTCTCTGAATGATGGGAGTGGTCTCTGAATGATGAAAGTGGTCTCTGAATGGATGGGAGTGGTCTTTGAAGGGATGAAAGTGGTCTCTGAATGATGGGAGTGGTCTCTGAATGATGAAAGTGGTCTCTGAATGGATGGGAGTGGTCTTTGAAGGGATGAAAGTGGTCTCTGAATGGATGGGAGTGGTCTTTGAAGGGATGAAAGTGGTCTTTGAATGGATGGGAGTGGTCTCTGAATGGATGAAAGTGGTCTCTGAATGATGGGAGTGGTCTCTGAATGGATGGGAGTGGTCTCTGAGAGATGGGAGTGGTCTCTGAATGGATGAAAGTGGTCTCTGAATGGATGGGAGTGGTCTTTGAATGGATGGGAGTGGTCTCTGAATGGATGGGAGTGGTCTTTGATTGGATGAGAGTGGTCTCTGAATGGATGAAAGTGGTCTCTGAGAGATGGGGGTGGTCTCTGAATGGATGGGAGTGGTCTCTGAAGGGATGAAAGTGGTCTCTGAGAGATGGGGGTGGTCTCTGAATGGATGGGAGTGGTCTCTGAATGGATGGGAGTGGTCTTTGAATGGATGAAAGTGGTCTCTGAATGGATGGGAGTGGTCTCTGAATGGATAGGAGTGGTCTCTGAATGGATGAAAGTGGTCTCTGAGAGATGGGGGTGGTCTCTGCATGGATGGGAGTGGTCTCTTAAGGGATGAAAGTGGTCTTTGAATGGATAGGAGTGGTCTCTGAATTGATGAAAGTGGTCTTTGAATGGATGGGAGTGGTCTCTGAATGGATGGGAGTGGTCTCTGAATGGATGGGAGTGGTCTTTGATTGGATGAGAGTGGTCTCTGAATGGATGAAAGTGGTCTCTGAGAGATGGGGGTGGTCTCTGCATGGATGGGAGTGGTCTCTTAAGGGATGAAAGTGGTCTTTGAATGGATAGGAGTGGTCTCTGAATTGATGAAAGTGGTCTTTGAATGGATGGGAGTGGTCTCTGAATGGATGAAAGTGGTCTCTGAATGGATGGGAGTGGTCTCTGAATGGATGGGAGTGGTCTCTGAATGATGGGAGTGGTCTTTGAATGGATGGGAGTGGTCTCTGAATGGATGGGAGTGGTCTTTGATTGGATGAGAGTGGTCTCTGAATGGATGAAAGTGGTCTCTGAGAGATGGGGGTGGTCTCTGCATGGATGGGAGTGGTCTCTTAAGGGATGAAAGTGGTCTTTGAATGGATAGGAGTGGTCTCTGAATTGATGAAAGTGGTCTTTGAATGGATGGGAGTGGTCTCTGAATGGATGAAAGTGGTCTCTGAATGGATGGGAGTGGTCTCTGAATGGATGGGAGTGGTCTCTGAATGATGGGAGTGGTCTCTGAATGGATGAAAGTGGTTTCTGAATGTTGGGAGTGGTCTCTGAATGGATGGAAGTGGTCTCTGAATGTTGGGAGTGGTCTCTGAATGGATGGGAGTGGTCTCTGAATGATGGGAGTGGTCTCTGAATGGATGGGAGTGGTCTCTGAATGATGGGAGTGGTCTCTGAATGGATGGGAGTGGTCTCTGAATGGATGGGAGTGGTCTCTGAATGGATGAAAGTGGTCTCTGAATGTTGGGAGTGGTCTCTGAATGGATGGAAGTGGTCTCTGAATGTTGGGAGTGGTCTCTGAATGGATGGGAGTGGTCTCTGAATGATGGGAGTGGTCTCTGAATGGATGGGAGTGGTCTCTGAATGATGGGAGTGGTCTCTGAATGGATGGGAGTGGTCTCTGAATGGATGAAAGTGGTCTCTGAATGTTGGGAGTGGTCTCTGAATGATGGGAGTGGTCTCTGAATGTTGGGAGTGGTCTCTGAATGTTGGGAGTGGTCTCTGAATGTTGGGAGTGGTCTCTGAATAGATGGATGTCCATTTGAGCTAATTAAAAGTCATAAAATTCAGATTTTTATCAGTTTGGTTTCAGAAATGTCAGAAATAACACCAGCACCACTGTGTTTAATCATTTTTCAGTCAGATACTTCAGTGTACTGTTGAAAAAGATGTTAAAGTGTTCTCTACTTCTTTACTGTTTGAGTAATCAAATTTTGTTTTTGATATTGACAATTTTATCATTACATTTCAAGCCATACACATACAGAGCCTATATAAAATATTCACCCCCTTGGAGGTCTATCTATCTAAATATAAAACTGTGTGTGAGGGCAGAGCTAAATTTAGTCGGCTACATGAAGAATTCTCAGAAACTCTGCAGTGAATGATGAGCTGAATTTAAACTCCTATTTTTTTCCTCATGTTTAAATAAAGATAACATATTTTCCTTCACACTCTTATTAACAATTATTGTCGTTAATGCTATATTTGATATAGAGAGAAGGATTTATTTTCATCTCTCATGTAATATCATGACTCACAGATTTGTTGTGTTTGATCCTCACTGTGTCTGCTGCTCCTTATGTAACTCTACTGTACAAGTCCTACATGTTATCAGCTGTTCCCTCCCCCACACTCACCCACACTCCCCCTTCAGCTCTCTCTCTCTCTCTCTCTCTCTACCCAGCAATGGTATCAAGCTCATTCTGGGGAAGCCCCATGCATATATATATATATATATATATATCATCCCTACTGAGAGTTCTGGGTCTGCCCAGGGGGCTCCTCTCAGTTTGGCCTGCCAGGAAGACCTCCACAAGAGGGTGACCAGGAGGATCTTGGTCAGAGATCTGAACTCCCTCAGTTAACACTGTTCCATATGAAGAAGCAGCTCTAGTCTGAGCTCCTTCTGACATCCTGGCCATAAAACTTAGAGACAAGATTGGTGACAAAGTCAGCCTGAAGGTCATCAAAGAACGCAAATAGATTGGACCTGCTCCTCCATGCTCCTCATGAATCCATCACTCAGCAATCAGACAGAGCACCCTGAGATCAACATTCTGATTCCAGGGTGCAGAAATCCTGAAAGTCAGAGTACGTGCTCAAGTCCCCCCATAAACAAAAAAGGAACCATCATCCCAGGCTGTGACTCCAAAAGAACGGTCCTGGATCTACAGAAACCAAAGAAAAGGCTCATAAGCCATGTCAAATGAATGGTGGATACACCTATCAAACAACCCAACAATGTCCAGACCCTTCAGACAGTCCAACAATGTCCAGACCCTTCAGACAAAACCAACAATGTCCAGACCCTTCAGACAACCCAACAATGTCCAGACCCTTCAGACAGTCCAACAATGTCCAGACCCTTCAGACAAAACCAACAATGTCCAGACCCTTCAGACAACCCAACAATGTCCAGACCCTTCAGACAATCCAACAATGTCCAGACCCTTCAGAAAAAAACAACAATGTCCAGACCCTTCAGAAAAAACCAACAATGTCCAGACCCTTCAGACAACTGAACAATGTCCAGATCCTTCAGACAAAATCAACAATGTCCAGACCCTTCAGACAACCCAACAATGTCCAGACCCTTCAGACAATCCAACAATGTCCAGACCCTTCAGACAACCCAACAATGTCTAGATCCTTCAGACAACCCAACAATGTCCAGACCCTTCAGACAATCCAACAATGTCCAGATCCTTCAGACAACCCAACAATGTCCAGATCCTTCAGACAACCCAACAATGCCCAGACTCTTCAGACAAGACCAACAATGTCCAGGCCCTTCAGACAACCCAACAATGTCCAGATCCTACAGACAACCCAACAATGTCCAGATCCTTCAGACAACCCAACGATGCCCAGACCCTTCAGACAAACCCACCAATGTCCAGACCCTTCAGACAATCCAACAATGTCCAGACCCTTCAGACAATCCAACAATGTCCAGACCCTTCAGACAACCCAACAATGTCTAGATCCGTCAGACAACCCAACAATGTCCAGACCCTTCAGACAGCCCAACAATGTCCAGATCCTTCAGACAACCCAACAATGTCCAGATCCTTCAGACAACCCAACAATGCCCAGACTCTTCAGACAAAACCAACAATGTCCAGACCCTTCAGACAACCCAACAATGTCCAGATCCTTCAGACAACCCAACAATGTCCAGATCCTTCAGACAACCCAACGATGCCCAGACCCTTCAGACAAAACCAACAATGTCCAGACCCTTCAGACAAAACCAACAATGTCCAGACCCTTCAGACAATCCGACAATATCCAGACCCTTTAGACAATTCAACAATGTCCAGACCCTTCAGATAAAACCAACAATGTCCAGACCCTTCAGACAATCCAACAATGTCCAGATCCTTCAGACAACCCAACGATGCCCAGACCCTTTAGACAAAACCAACAATGTCCAGACCCTTCAGACAAAACCAACAATGTCCAGACCCTTCAGACAATCCGACAATATCCAGACCCTTTAGACAATTCAACAATGTCCAGACCCTTCAGATAAAACCAACAATGTCCAGACCCTTCAGACAATCCAACAATGTCCAGACCCTTCAGACAACCCAACAATGTCTAGATCCGTCAGACAACCCAACAATGTCCAGACCCTTCAGACAACCCAACAATGTCCAGACCCTTCAGACAATTCAACAACGTCCAGACCCTTCAGATAAAACCAACAATGTCCAGACCCTTCAGACAACCCAACGATGCCCAGACCCTTCAGACAACCCAACAATGTCCAGATCCTTCAGACAACCCAACAATGTCCAGATCCTTCAGACAACCCAACGATGCCCAGACCCTTCAGACAAAACCAACAATGTCCAGACCCTTCAGACAAAACCAACAATGTCCAGACCCTTCAGACAATCCGACAATATCCAGACCCTTTAGACAATTCAACAATGTCCAGACCCTTCAGATAAAACCAACAATGTCCAGACCCTTCAGACAATCCAACAATGTCCAGACCCTTCAGACAACCCAACAATGTCTAGATCCGTCAGACAACCCAACAATGTCCAGACCCTTCAGACAACCCAACAATGTCCAGACCCTTCAGACAATTCAACAACGTCCAGACCCTTCAGATAAAACCAACAATGTCCAGACCCTTCAGACAACCCAACAATGTCCAGACCCTTCAGACAACCCAACAATGTCCAGACCCTTCAGACAACCCAACAATGTCCAGATCCTTCAGACAACCCGACGATGCCAAGACCCTTCAGACAAAACCAACAATGTCCAGACCCTTCAGACAAAACCAACAATGTCCAGACCCTTCAGACAACCCAACAATGTCCAGATCCTTCAGACAACCCAACGATGCCAAGACCCTTCAGACAAAACCAACAATGTCCAGACCCTTCAGACAATCCAACAATGTCCAGACCCTTCAAGAGACAAAAGGACTCACACCAGTCCATCCGGGGTCTATATGTCCTCTGCATGAGGCATGTGTGCCCAAAAACTAAAAAGGAGATGACCTCATATTAACATGGTCCTATAAAGACAGAATAACCACTGTTATACTCCCCTGTTTACTAACAGCTTTCAAATGTTCAGAAACTAGGATCTCTGCAAACACCCAGGCCAGAGATAAACCAGTCCAGTTTACTGAGTCCAAAGTTTACAGTAGAAGGACACAGCATGAAGATGAAGATATTATCAAAAACAATTGCAGAGAAATGTTTCAACATATTCAGAAAGAAGATTTTCTAATCAAGAGCTTGACTAAACAATAGTATATCAGGAGAAAAACAAAATCCCTGATTTTCCAGAGTGAGAATCTAAAAATGATGTTAATCTTGTGATGTAAACCCTGACAAACATCATTTTAACGGAAATGACATAATGTATTATAATATCATAAAATATAATATAATATACATCAATATAATACAAAATATACCACAGTAAAAAATACTATATAATAAGACATAATAATAAATTTTCCAAAAAATATACCAGATATATCTACAGTGAAATATAACCAGGTGAAATGAATGTGATAAATGTGTCATTGATAACTACATAAAAAAAGAGTGGACCGTCTTAGGACAGTGTTTCAAACTTTTAAAAGGGATGATACACTAAAATATGATTATGCTGATGGTCAGGCTTCATCCCTCTCTCTGATTGGTCAGAGCATTTTAAATACTCCTGTCTTGTTAATAACCTCAATGATTTTTCAAGATGATCATATAGAATGATGATGATGATGTAGTAATGATGATGTATTGATATTATTAAGGAAGAAGATGATGATGATGATGTAGTGATAATATTAAAGAAGAAGAAGATGATGATGATGATGGTGATGAAGTGATGATGATGTAGTGATGATGATGTATTGATGTTATTAAAGAAGATGATGATAATTATGTAGTGACAATGATGTAGTGATAACATTAATGATGTTGATGATGTAGTGATGATGATGATGTAGTTATGATGATCATGATGATGGTGATGATGGTGATGATGTTAAAACGATGATGTGATGATGATGATGGTGATGATGATGTAGTAATGATGATGTGGTAATGATGATGATGATGATGATGATGATGATGTTGATGGTGATGATGATGGTAATGATGATGATGATGATGATGTGATGATGTAATGATGATGATGATGATGGTGATGATGAAGTGACGATGATGATGGAAATGATGATGATGATGGTGATGGTAATGATGATGATGATGATAATGATGATGATGATGATGGTGATGATGTAGTGATGATGATGATGGTAATGATGATGATGATGGTAATGATGATGATGATGATGATGATGATGATGGTAATGATGATGATTATGATGATGGTAATGATGATGATGGTGATGATGGTAATGATGATGATGATGATTATGATGATAGTGATGATGATGATGGTGATGAGGATGATGGTGATGATGATGATGATGATGATGATGATGATGATGGTGATGATGATGATGTTGATGGTGATGATGATTTAGTGATGATGATGATGGTGATGATGATGATGATGTTTATGGTGATGATGATGTAGTGATGATGATGATGATGATGATGGTGATGATGATGTTGATGGTGATGATGATGTAGTGATGATGATGATGTTGATGGTGATGATGATGTAGTGATGATGATGATGATGATGGTGATGATGATGATAGTGATGATGATGTTTATGGTGATGATGATGATGGTGATGATGATGTAGTGATGATGATGATGATGATGGTGATGATGATGTTTATGGTGATGATGATGATGGTGATGATGATGTAGTGATGATGGTGATGATGATGATGGTGATGATGATGATGATGATGGTGATGATGATGATGATGATGATGGTGATGATGATGATGGTGACGATGATGTTGTAATGTTGATGGTGATGATACTGATGGTGGTGATGATGATGGTGGTGATGATGATGGTGATGATGATGATGATGACAATGGTGATGATGGAAATGATGATGATGATGATGATGTTTATGGTGATGATGGTGATGGGGATGATGATGATGGTGATGGTGATGATGTAGTGATGATGATGATGATGATAATGATGATGATGATGATGGTGATGATGATGGTGATGATGTACTGATGATGATGATGATGGTAATGATGATGATGGTGATGGTGATGATGAACTGATGATGATGATGATGGTAATGATGATGATCATGGTGATGATGTAATCACGATGATGGTGATGATGATGGTGATGATGGTGATGATGATGGTGAAGATGATGATGATGATGACGATGGGGATGATGGAAATGATGATGATGGTGATGGTAATGATGATGATGATGATGAGGATGAGGATGATGATGGTGATGAAGATGTTGTGATGTTGGTGATGATGATGATGATGATGATGGTGATGATGATGATGATGATGGTGATGATGATGATGTTGATGGTGATGATGATGTAGTGATGATGATGATGGTGATGGTGATGATGATGTTGATGGTGATGATGATGTAGTGATGATGATGATGTTGATGGTGATGATGATGTAGTGATGATGATGATGATGATGGTGATGATGATGATGGTGATGATGATGTAGTGATGATGGTGATGATGATGATGATGATGATGATGATGATGGTGATGATGATGGTGGTGATGATGATGGTGGTAATGATGATGATGATGATAATGATGATGATGATGGTGATGATGTAGTGATGATGATGATGATGGTAATGATGATGGTGATGGTGATGATGCACTGATGATGATGATGATGGTGATGATGATGATGATGTTTATTAGGATGATGATGTAGTAATGATGATGATGTTTATGGTGATGATGATGTAGTGATGATGATGATGTTGATGGTGATGATGATGATGGTGATGATGATGTAGTGATGATGATGATGTTTATGGTGATGATGATGTAGTGATGATGATGATGTTTATGGTGATGATGATGTAGTGATGATGATGATGTTTATGGTGATGATGATGATGGTGATGATGATGATGATGGTGATGATGATGATGATGATGATGATGATGGTGATGATGATGGTGGTGATGATGATGATGATGGTGATGATGATGGTGGTGATGATGATGGTGGTGATGATGATGATGATGGTGATGATGATGAAGCTGATGATGTAGTAATGATGATGTGGTAATGATGATGATTATGATGATGATGATGATGGTGATGATGATGGTGGTGATGATGATGATGATGATGATGATGATGATGATGATGGTGATGATGATGGTGGTAATGATGATGGTGGTGATGATGGTGATGATGATGAAGGTGATGATGTAGTAATGATGATGTGGTAATGATGATGATGATGATGATGATGTTGATGGTGATGATGATGTGATTATGTAGTGATGATGATGATGATGGTAATAATGATGATGGTGATGGTGATGGTGATGATGATGATGATGGTGATGGTGATGATGATGATGGTGATGGTGATGGTGATGATGATGATGGTGATGGTGATGATCGAGTGATAATGCTGATGTGGTAATGATGATGATAATGATGATGATGATGTTCATGGTGATGATGATGTGATGATGTAGTGATGATGATGATGATGGTAATGATGATGATGGTGATGGTGATGATGATGATGATGATGGTGATGGTGATGATGTACTGATGATGATGATGATGGTGATGATGATGGTGATGATGTACTGATGATGATGATGATGATGATGATGGTGTAGTGATGATGATGATGATGATGGTGTAGTGATGATGATGATGATGTACTGATGATGATGATGATGGTAATGATGATGTAGTGATGATGATGGTGATGACGATGTTGATGATGATGACGGTGATGATGGTGATGATGATGATGGTGATGATGATGATGATGGTGATGATGATGTTGATGGTGATGATGATGGCGATGATGAAGTGATGATGATGATGATGGTAATGATGATGATGGTGATGATGATGGTGATGATGATGTAGTAATGTTGATGATGATGATGGTAATGAAGAGTGATGATGATGATTGTAATGATGATGTGATGACGTAGTGATGATGATGATGATGTAGTGTTGATGATGATGGTATTGATGATGATGATGATGATGATGATGATAGTAATGATGATGATGATGCTGATGATGGTGTAGTGATGATGATGATGATGGTGATGAAGAGTGATGATGATGATGGTATTGATGATGATGATGATGATGGTAATGATGATGATGATGGTGATGATGATGATGATAGTGATGAAGTAGTGATGATGATGATGGTATTGATGATGATGATGGTATTGATGATGATGATGATGATGATGATGGTGTAGTGATGATGATGATGATGATGATGGTGTAGTGAGGATGATGTTGATGATGATGATGATGGTAATGATGATGATGATGATGGTGTAGTGATGATGATGATGATGGTGTAGTGATGATGATGATGATGATGATGATGGTGTAGTGATGATGATGATGATGATGATGG